>NC_138839.1:9844439-10070572 GCF_965183815.1 Platalea leucorodia | reverse complement strand
ATCCAACCTGAGCTTGAACACTTCCAATGATGGGGCATCCACGACTTCTCTGGGAAACCTGTTCCAGTGTCTTACCACCCTCATCATAAAACATTTCTTCTCTGTATCCTATCTAAATCTACCCTCTTTCAGTTTAAAATCACTGCTCCTTTTCCTGTCACTACAGGCCCTGGCAAAAAAATCTCCATCTTTCTTATAAGCCCCCTTTATACACTGAAAGGCTACAGTAATGTCTCCCTGGAGCCTTTTCTTCTCCAGGCTGAACAACCCCAACTGTCTCAGACTTTCTTCACAGGAAAGGTGTTACAGCCCTCAAATCATTTCCGTGGCCTTTCTCTGGACCTGCTCTAACAGGTCCATGCCTTTCTTGTACTGGGGATGCCAGAGGTGGATACAGTACTCCAGGTACGGTCTCACAAGAGCAGAATAGAGGGGGAGGATCACCTCCCTTGACATGCTGACCACACTTTTTTTGATGCAGCCCAGGATACAATTGGCTTCAGCTATGTTCAGAAGGGAAATGCACATTGCTGGGGGATGGCTGGACTGTCATTAGCCATGCCCTATGAGCTCACCTTGCTCAAACTGTGAGAAGCTGATGCTAGAAGCAGCAGCAGCAGCAATTGCCATGTGCTGAGAGGAGTATGAGGCTTGTGAGGTACCCAGGAGGGTGTCTGAGTGGGTTTCTGGGCCCCTGATACCCTTGAGCTATGTGTGTGGAGGGATCAGAAGGAAGAAAGGAGGACCAGCTGCTAGAAGATACCAAAATGCTGGGGCACTGCATTTTCACCAGGCAGACTGCCTCCCCCCAGGGCCCCAGCACCAGTCATCATGCCCCCACAGGGAGCTCAACAGTGACTACCACCTGACAGAAAGCTATGATGTCCTCTGTGTCTAATTGTGGAATTAGCACCCACTGGGACACATGCAGTTACCCAGATAAAACTCCCAAGGCAACATGGATCCATCCTGATTTCCAGCTGCAGGGTGTTCCCAATGTTTAGAAGAAATGCTCAGCCTGGTGTCTGAGCTTCGGGAGGAAGTGGAAAGGTTGAGGAACATCTCGGTATCTAAGAAGGAGATTGATGCTCTGCTCTCACTGGAACAGAAATCTCAGCTAGACATAACACATAACATGGGTGATACTGCACCCTCTCTCCACCAGGAATAAGGCTTCAGGGATAGAGGTGAATGGAAACACCAATGGCAGTGGGAAAAGCCCCTCCTTGTCTACCTTGCCTTCCCAGGTGCCCTTACACAACAGATATGAAGCTCTGGAATTGGAAGGACAGGGACATGATGAGGTGGATGGCGATCCATCTATGCTAGGAGTCACCAAGGCCAAGTCAGCCTATCCCCCACATCATGACCACCTCCATGAAGTAGAAACAGTCAGTTATTGTTGTAGTGACTTCCTTCTGAGGGGAACCCACTTTTTAGGGAAATTTGCTGCCTCCCTGGGGCTCAGCTTAAAGACGTGATCTGGTACAGAATATTGTCTGCCATCGCTTTTTCATACCATTTTGGGTACCCAAAATCATGATGAGAAGTCCAAGGGTGATAAAAAGAGACTTCAGGGCCTTGGGGAGATTAGTAAATGGACCAGGAGCACAGGTAGTATTTTCCTCTGTCTTCCCACTTGTAGAAAGACCTTGAAAGAAAGAGGCAGACCCAACTTATCAATACCTAGCTCCAAGGCTGGTGTCACTGACAGAACTTTGGGATTTTCGATCATGGGATAGTTTATGAGACACCAGGCCTGCTGGGGACTGACGGGATTCACCTTTCTTGATGGGGAAAAAGTATTTTTGCTCACGAGTTTGCGGGGCTGATTGAAGGAGCTTTAAAATAAATTAAAGGGGAAAAGGGACAAAAACAGGCTTACTAGAGATAAACTATGGGATGCCATGACAATGTATGAAGGACAGTGTGCTAGTGAGGGCTTTCAATCTGCTCCACAATGTACTAAGTACACTGGAGTACATTTGAAATGTTTGCACACTAATGAATGAGCATGAGGAATAAACAGGAGGAACTAGAAGCTTTGGCTCAGTCCCAGAGCCACAACATCATTAGCATAAGTGAGACTTCATAGGAAGTGTCCTGTAACTGGAGTGCTGTCATTGATGGTTGTAGGATTCTCAGGAGAGATAGGCAGGACAGGCAAAGTGGAGGAGTAGTGCTGTATGTAAAGAAGAGGTTGGACTTTACAGCACTTGCAATTAGGGACAAAATGATTGAGAGCCTCTGGGTAAGGATTAGGGGAAAAAGCTAATAAAGTGGATCTTGTTGTGGGAGTGTACTACAGGTCACTCAGGCAGGATGGTGACACCAATGTATTATTCTTTAAGGAATTAAGGGAAATCTCTAGATCAGTTGCCCTTGTCCTTATGGGTGACTTCAACTTCCCGGATGTGAACTGGGACTATCATGCAGCAGACATTAACAGGACCAGGAAATTCCTAAAGCCCATTGAAGATAGATAACTTTTTGAAGCAAGTACTTTGGGAGCCAACTAGGAAAGGTGCCCTCCTAGACCTGTTGTTTGTAAATAAATATGGTCTCGTGGATGAAGTGATGATTGGTGGCTGTCTTGGCCACAGTGATCAAGAAATGGTTGCACTTAAAATCTTTGGTGATACGAGAAAAACAGTCAGCAGAAGTACTATCCTGGATTTTGGGAGAGAAGACTTCAGGCTGCTCACGGAACTAGTTAGTAAGGTCCCCTGGATACTGCATTTGAGTTTGTTGGGGTCTATAAATGCTGTTCTTTTTTTAGGAGACATCTTTTAAGAGCACAGGAGCGGGCAATTCCAATGTGTTTGAAGTCAAGCAAGTGGGGAAGAAGGCCGGCTTGGCTGAAGAGGGATTTCCTTCAGTAACTGTATTGGGTTTGTATGGCAAGGTTTTGGTAGTGAGGGGGCTACAGGGGTGGCTTCTGTGAGAAGATGTCAGAAGCTTCCCCTATGTCTGATGGAGCCAATGCCAGCTGGCTGCAAGATGGACCCGCCGCTGGCCAAGGCCAAGCCTGTTAGTGACAGTGGTAGTGCCTCTGTGATAAGATATTTAAGAAGGTGGGGAGGGGGAGGGGGAACTG
Organism: Platalea leucorodia; assembly: GCF_965183815.1. NCBI lineage: Eukaryota > Metazoa > Chordata > Aves > Pelecaniformes > Threskiornithidae > Platalea > Platalea leucorodia. Next base: position 10,067,475 of record NC_138839.1, on the reverse strand, counting down.
CACAATTGCAGCTGGACAAGAGAGGAGTGAGAATACATGAGAGAAACAACTCTGCAGACACCAAGGTCAGTGAAGGAGAGGGAGGAGGTGTTCCAGGTGCCAGAGCAGAGATTCTCCTGCAGCCCTTGCTGAAGACCATGGTGAAGCAGGTTGTCCCCCTGCAGCCCATGGAGGTTACCAGTGGAGTAGCTACCCACCTGCAGTCCGTGGAGGATCCCACGTCAGAGCGGGTGGATGCCTGAAGGACACTGTGACCCTGTGGGAAACCCATGCTGGAGCAGGCTTCTGGCAGGAGCTGTGGACCTGTGGAGAGAGGAGCCCATGCTGGAGCATGTTTGCTTGCAGGACTTGTGACCCAGTGGGGGACCCATGCTGGAGCAGTCTGTTCCTGAAGGACTGCGCCCTGTGGAAGGAACCCATGCTGGAGCAGTTCATGAAGAACTGAAGCCCATGGGCAGGACTCATGTTGGAGAAGTCCATGGAGGACTGTGTCCTGTGGGAGGGACCCCACACTGGAGCAGGGGAAGAGTGTGAGAAGTCCTCCCCCGAAGAAGAAGGAGCAGCAGAAACAACGTCTGATGAACTAACCACAAGCCCCATTCCCCATCCCCCTGTGCTGCTGGAGGGGAGGAGGTAGAAAAATCAGAACTAAAGTTAAGCACAGGAAGAAGACAGGGGAGTGGGGGGAGGAGGAGGAAGGTGTTTTAACATTTAGTTTGTATTTTCTCATTACCTTAATCTGGTTTGATTGGTAATAAATGAAACTAATTTCCTCAAGTTGAGTCTGTTTTGCCTGTGATGGTAATTGGTACTCAGCGGCCCAGGCAGAGATTGTATTGGACTTTGGGAGGCTCTAGAAAGAGACAGCACCAGCGTTTGTGGGGCTGTGAATGGGGTTGCCTGGCTACTTGAAGAGCAGCAAGAGCTTTTGGTCCTGGCACCTTTGGGGTGGGAGGAATCCCTGGACGTTTGCAATTGCTGAGCTGGGCTCCCGCTGTAATGATCTGGGTACGGAGAGCAAGTTTGTCGAACTTTGAGGTTTTCAGGAAGCACTGAGTGTCAGTCCCACATTTGGTATTTCTAGCAATTGCGTGAAAACTTATAGAGAAGAAAACACCCTCTGAATTACATATGCTATTCCAAGAATTGTTTTTAATTCTGTTTTTGGCTTTTGTGCCTCAGTTCCAAGTGAGTATTGTTTTTGTAAGTGAATTCCGAATAGTGAACACGGATTAATTCTTTTCCTCAAGGGACCTATGGGCAGTTGGGTGAGGCAGCAGAGCTCTCCCAGTCTCTGGAAGGTCTCTCCGTGCTCTTCTTTCCAGAGGCAGCACTGGGAGAATGGATAGGGTGGATTGCTTGTGCCCTATGTGCAGCTTGGTCCCTGCTGCGGACAGTTTTGATGCTTCCTGGATTCTTCCTCTTTCTTCCTCCTCCTCTCTGGTATTGCAGGATTCAGATGCTGTGCTCCTCCCACATCCAGGGTCTCAATCTGCCCCCATCTCCACTGCAGTGCCCTAATTGTATGTCCTACATGTGTCTCTGTGGCGCTGAAATCCTCCCCCTCTTCCTCCTCCCTGCTGAGGGATCATAGTCTGTGCTGTCTACAAACCAGCTGCAGAGATCATACCTCCACCACAGGGATCTGTTCCACTCTCTCTGCCTCAACAGGGTTTTCTCCCAAGCAGCCTTTGATGCAGGAGCCCACTTGGAGCTGATGTTGGAGGACCCTGGATCTTCATGATCCCTTGGGGCTTGGTCATGACATGGAGGACTCATTCTTCACCTCCTCCTCGCTGATTGGTGGTAGTCCATGTACTCCACTAACCGGTTGCAGAGATCATATCCCTGCCACAGGGATCTGCTTTGCTCTCTCTGCCTCAGCAGGGTATGCTCCCAAGCAGCACTGGTTGTGGGAGCGAACTGGGAGCTGCCATTGGAGGGCCCTGGAGCTGTGTCATCCCTGGGAGCATGGTCATGACTTGGAGGACCAGCTCTCCTCCTCCTTCTCCCTGCTGAGTGGCTGTAGTCCGTGGTGTCCACTGCGGGGATCTGCTCTGGGCCCTCTCCATGGCACCTTTCCTCTGGCAGTGGGAAGAAGGGCTGAATCCGTGCTCGTCTTTGTTGTCTTCTTCCACTGCGGGCAGCACATGGTCAAATGGTTGACAGTGGACCGGGCAGTCAGGTTGCTTTCTGGATATGTAGGAGGAGATGCTGAGCCTGCCTGGCCAGATGGGGCACGGCCAGCCTGCAGATGCCTCCCGTGTCCCTGCCCAGGTTAGCTGGCTTGTACTGGCTGTTGTGGAGGAGCTGCTTCCCTCTGGAGAGTCCTCCATGTCCACCGCCATTTTCTGCAAAAAGAGTGCTGTGAAAAGGTCCTGACCTTTCCTCCTGAAAGGACCAGAACAGTGGGGACACCCCAGAAGATCTGCGTGGGGACAGCTAAGGGCCTCCCAAAGGCTCTCCTGGAGGGCTGCAAAGGCAGAAGAGCCAAAGGCAGACAAATCGGATGGATCTAGGTGGGATGAGAGGGAGCAGCGTTGCAGCTGTGAAGAAGGCTGCAGTGTGGGAGGGAAAAAAGAGCAATGCCAAGATCCCAGAAAGAAATCCACGGTCCATCTGGTACCCCGACCCACCTTCCCAGCGTTACCTTAGTCCTACGATGGAGACCCTGTGCTCCCACAGAACTCGCCTGCTTGCTGTCAGCCCCCCACTGACTGAGGAAGGAATGGGCATATGATGGTGCCAGTGAGGAAGCAGCCCCTTCTCCAATTTTCAAATCAGAGCGCCTGGAGAAAAAAAAAGTGATCTCTGTTTAGGGCTCTTCTTGCAGCCTCCTTTGGGGCTCAGTCATTTTCTTGGAGTGGTTTCCATGACAGAGAGAAGATGTAACCAAGACTACAAATGGGAAATTCAACTGGGGTCTTCCCACCAGGTCTGCACCTTTTGGAGCAAGACCTTGTCTTTATACCCCCTACGGCCTCCATTTCATAGAATCATAGAATCATAGCACGGTTTTGGTTGGAAGGACCTTAAAGACCATCTAGTTCCAGCCCCTGCCTCCCCCTGTGGGCAGAAATATTTTCCACTAGATCAGGTTGCTCAAAGCCCCATCCAACTTGGCCTTGAACACTACCAGGGAGGGGGCATCCACAACTTCTCTGAGCAATCTCTTCCAGTGTCTCACCACCCTCACAGTAAAGAATTTCTTCCTAATACCTAATCTAAATCTTCCCTCTTTCAGTTTATAACTGTGTTGTGGTTTAACCCCAGCCGGCAGCTAAGAACGACACAGTTGCTCGCTCGCTCCCCCACAATGGGATGGGGGAGAGAATCGGAAGAGTAAAAGTGAGAAAACTCATGGGTTGAGATAAAGACAGTTTAATAGGTAAAGCAAAAGCCGCGCACGCAAGCAAAGCAAAGCAAGAAATTCATTCCCTCGTTCCCATCGGCAGGCAGGTGCTCAGCCATCCTCAGGAAAGCAGTAACGGTTACTTGGGAAGACGAATGCCATCACGCCGAACGTCCCCCCCTTCCTTCTTCTTCCCCCAGCTTATATACTGAGCATGATGTCATATGGTATGGAATAGCCCTTGGGCCAGTCTGGGTCATCCCCCCTGGCTGTGCTCCCTCCCAGCTTCTTGTGCACTGGGCAGAGCATGGGAAGCTGAAAAGTCCTTGACTGGTATAAACACTACTCAGCAACAATCAAAACATCAGCATGTTATCAACATTATTCTCATCCTAAATCCAAAACACAGCACTATACCAGCCACTAGGAAGAAAATTAACTCTATCCCATCTGAACAGGACAAACTGTTACCCCTCGTCCTATCACTACACTCCCTGATAAAGAGTCCCTCCCCATCTTTCCTGTAGGCCCCCTTTAAGTACTCTTCTCTACATTAGCCAGCTTCAGATAGCAGGCAAGTCGCGGTTTACACCAGGGCAGCAGCCTAAAGCCCAGCAAGGGAAGATAAGGACTGACGTGGGATAGTTCAAGTTTGACAGCACTGAATGATAATTGTCTCCTATGACAGAAAGAGAAACACTCAGGAGGATGAGACAAAAACCAGCAAAACCATGAAAAGGAAACATATTCTGAGCACACTTCAATACTTCTTACCTGACATAAAACAGTAAATAGGCTTGCTGCCTGAGAACTCTGTTGATGTCACGATGATCCACAGACGTATCGTCCATCTGGTACCACAGTGCATTGCTGGCCTGCAAAGAAAGGCAATGACTTCTGGAGATGAACTGCATGTTTTCTTCACAAAAACAGAGGCAGAAAACTACAGAACCAAGACTACCCCAAAACAAATCCAATCCAGCCGCTAAGGAGACCTTCTCCCCAAAAAACTTGGCTGCCAGTAACACTGCCGTGTTTCCCTTGTTTGGAAGGAAGTTGCTCTTTACCTTCGTGTAGCAGACGTAATGTCCTGCATGACAGCTGCCACTGCTATATACCAGGACAGCTTATAAGGCATAGAGGAGCAGTTCTCCAGCTTTCTGAGACGAGTATGGCCAAAGATTCGAGTGCTTGGGATACTCCACAACCTATGGCGAGACCAAGAGGGCTTAGAAATGATCCTGAAATACTACATGAAATAGCCTTCCAAGACTAAAGCTTAGAGGTGGATAAATACATCGTTTGGGCTCATAACAACTTGATTTACGCTAAAGCAACATGTAAAAGTTTGGGTGGCAGGAAATTGTTCTCTGCCACAGCAGATCTGTCGGAGCAGAGTATGTGCTTTTCTTGCCATGGGAAGTCTCCCTGGAAGGGAACATGAAAAACCCAACATGAACAACTTTTGAAAGAGCACACTGCTTTGGGAAATCTGCTCCACGAAGAGCAAGTTGCACTCCAATTGCATACACACCTTCCTGATCTTCCCACCGGTGAAATCTTAAAACCTTTTCAGACACACCATGAAAACCTTGGGCATACGACGGACTGTAAACCTCTCGGAGGAAGCAACCATCTTGTCACACCTTGAAACCAAGCACAGAGCCAAGTGAAATGCACCCTTGACATGCACCCTTTTTTCCCCCCAGAAAGCCAGACAACCATTCATGTCTCACACATCCTTACACTATTTTAGGAATATTCAGTTGCATAAAGCTATATTACAACAACAACAACAACAACAACAACAACAACAACAACAAAACCAGCTGCATCTCATTATTATGCATTAAAACTATGGGAAAAGACAGCTTATACTTGATGACCTGCAACACCTTCATGCATGATCTAGTATTAATATGTTGTTAGTAATCATCTCACTGGCTACATTTAAAGCAGTTTTCGCCATGCAGCTGTTCAGGTTTAAAGTCCTCCAGAGCTGCATTGACAGATGAGGCTGCCTGGAGGAGTCATAGAATCACAGAATATCTCAAGTTGGAAGAGACCCATAAGGATTATCGAGTCCAAAGCTCTGCTCCTCACAGGACTAACACTAAACTAGCTGACTAAGAGCATCCTCCAGACACTCCTTGAACTCTGACAGCCTTGGTGCCGTGTCCACTTCCCCGGGGAGCCCGTTCCAGTGACCAACCACCCTCAGTGAAGAACCTTTTCCTAATGTCCAATCTGAACTTCCCCTGATGCAGCTTCATTCCATTTCCTCGTGTCCTGTCGCTGGTCACCAGAGAGAGGAGAGCAGCACCTCCCCCTCTGCTGCCCCACTTGAGGAAGTTGCACACTGCAATGAGGGCACCCCTCAGCCTTCTCTTCTCCAAGCTGAACAAACCAAGTGACCTCAGCTGCTCCTTTTAAGTCTTGCCCTTGGGACCCTTCACCATCTTGGTCGCCCTCCTCTGGACACACACTCTAATAGTTTGATGTCCTTATTCCACTGAGGCGCCCAAAACTGCACACAGTACTCGAGGTGGGGCTGCATCAGTGCAGCATAGAGTGGGACATCACCTCCCTCAACTGGTTCGCTGTGCTGTGCTTGATGCACCCTAGGACACGGTTTGCCCTGTGGGCTGCCAGAGTGAGAAAGGAGAGCACTCGGCTCAGGGAAACGCCCTCGCCCAAACACTTACTAGTTTATGCCAAAACCCAACTAGATGACACTGAGGAGACCCAACCTGAACCTGCAAGCAGTGCCCAGAAGGAGGCAGAAAGGGGGTTATGATGAACATTTCCCTCAATTCCCAGGGATTTCCAAGGCCAACAAGAGCTACCTCTCTGTGGCATTGCATGGTTCAGTGACGGGTGGTGTGCAGTCTCATCAATAATGAAAACATTACAACCCATCAGCCTAGGAGTCAGATGGGTATGGAGAGAGGGCAAAACGAAAAAGGATGAGAGTACGTCAAGGGTGTAGAGAGGATAATTCGTACTTGTCCAGCTTAAAGCCAGCACCTACAGGGAGATCACTGCCATGGCCTCTAGAGGACAGCGTCCATTCCACTTCCCACCCACCACCAAGCTCTCTTGTGTTTGCACTATACATTTTAAAGTCATTTTTAAGTTCTGTGTCTAATAGAAAATACCTGGGTAAGTCTGGGTGCCATCAGGAAACATCCCATAATTCACTCTAGGTTGTCAGCACATCAACATTCAGGGATGGAGCACCAGGCACATCCATCACCTCCCGGCATTCACAAAATCCAAGCCTGCTGGTGAAGCCCTTACTCACAGGAGTTGGTCCCTGTTGCAGCCATTGCTCCTCTCAGGAACAGAGGTGAAAGCTCTGGATGACCTAGGATGTCACAAGGTGCTCCAGAGAGATCAGTGCAAGAAAATCCCCATCACCTAATTGCAAAGAAATAATTCTACCTCAATTAAATGAGCACCCAAAATGAAAGACACACAACAGCATTTGCCATCAAAACTGTTTCAGTTGTACTTGTAACTGCTGCAGAGCTGTAAGCTGACAACCTTACCATTGTCACAGGGCCCCAATTCACAGCAGTTACAAAGGCCCTTTAGAAAGGCTCAGATGCGCGCCCCCTTCTCTGAAGAGGACCTGCTGCTGACCTGTTGCTAGTGTTAGCAGCAGAGCCCTCCAGCTTTCAAGCCCACACTTTTCTATCTTGTATGCAGGAGTGACTGGCTTTCAGCTGCCGCTTTAACAGCTGTCTTTGCCATGCTCCTGTCATCCTTCCTACTACATCAGTCAGGGTGTGCCTCTTGTCATTCTAGACTGAGCCCAGCTTCTCAGTAGGAGGACTACGCTGCTGTCCCCATGCTGACCTATTTTCAAATACTGAAAAGAAATTATAATTAGAAAATAGCAACTCTACTAGTAGCCCATATCTATCTAGTCTATAGCCTACAGCTCTGAAAGTATAGACCAGTCTATAGTTATATCCTGTATCAACCTACTCTATGATCTGTGCACAAAGTCAAATCAAAATTACCTTTAATACAGAACAGAACTGAGGGGAAGTGGGGAGAAAGAAGAGGTGGAAAAAAGGAAAAATGTAGGCACACAATTAAAAAGGGAAGGAGCTGAGTCATCCTGAAGCCCACCTCAGCCCAACTGGCTTTCACTGGAAAAAAGCTGTGAAGCTTGGAGGCAAAAAAGCTGACTTTGGTGCTAGGATGCACACAATTCTCTGAGTTCAGATGTGAAACAGCAGAAAAACCTTGTCACGGATCCTTTTCATTGTCCTCCTACCTGTGCGCACGCTGGCACCTCCTTGTTTCCCTGAAGCCCTCCCAGGCTATAACAGGAATGTGGCATCTGTCCAGCCCGCGTGCCATGAGGAGAAACAGTTTTGACCATGAAGAGGGCAGCAAATAACTGCATCTGCAGAAGCAAAGGGGCAGCTGTGCCTCAGAGATGCCCAAGGCTGCCCTGAGCCCCAGGAGCCCCTGGCGCCCTGGCATTTGCTTGGCCCTGAAGCCCTATGGGGCCTGCCAGCACTGGGGAGCCCCAGGGACAGACATAAAGGACAGTGTTCAGCCCCCGTGGGGAGAGTGACGGGGCTCTGTCCTTCCTTCTGGCCACAGGAGGATGCCCTGGGCCATGCCAGGACAGGGCATCTCTCCTCCTCACCGCCCGGGGGAAGGCGAGGCCTGAGTAAGGCCCTGGGTCTTGGCCTCAGCACGGGCGGCGGGACCGGGAGCAAAGCCCCGTCTCCTGGCAGGTGCCGGCCTGGCCGATGCGTGCGGCTCCCCTCACGCAGCTCCTCCTGCCCAGGGCTGTGGCTGGCAGCACAGACAGACCCGCATTTTCAGAAAGGCTTGCCAATCCAGAGCAGATGCAGGGCAGCTCCTCTCCTATCCCCTCCCCTCTCCCCCTTCCCTTCCCTCCCTCCGTGCACAGGCCCAGACCCCCCAAGCGGACCGAGGGAGGGCAGAGCTGAGCACGCACACCTTGCACTGCTGAGAGAGCAGCTCCCGCTGCCGTGGCCCTTCTTGAGGCCGTCTCTCCGCAGGCCCCATGTCCCGACAGGCTGAGGAGCCGCTGCAGTCAGGGGGCGAGATGCCCCAGAAGCTGGGCTGGGCTGGGTGAGTGCAGCAGGATGAGGCCTGTGCCCCAACAGGGCCCTGTTCAGGACAACCTGTCTGCTCAGGAGACTGCCTGAACAGAAGCTTCTGGCACTTGACTTTGTTCCTCGGAAGACGCCCCAATTGAATCCTCAAAAAGCTACAGGACAGTAACAGGCTCCTGCCCCAGGACACATGTGCCCGAAATCCCCCGTCCCCAGCCCCGGGGGCTGTGGCGGCGCAGGGGGCGGGCGGGCACAGGGCAGCTCTGGGAGGAGAGGCCCGGGCTGCCTGAGCCCGCCCGGCAACAGCCGCGCCATTGGCCATGGCTGAGCCAATCAGCGGAGGCAGAGGCGGGCTGTCAGTCCCAGCCGGGCGGGGCGGGGCCGGAGGGGACTGAGGCCGAGGGGCCTGAGGAGAAAGGGGTGAGAGCTGGGCTGGGGTCAGCCGGGGCTTGTGGGGACTGGGGCCAGGGCTAGGGCCAGGGCCAGGCTTGCTGCTGGCACAGGAGCAGGAGCAGGTATCTCCCGGCATGGACAGGTCTGGGGGGACCTGGAGACCTCAGTGCCCGTGGGCCCCACCATGGCCCAGCCCCAGCCCTGGGCCCGAGGGCTCAGCCCCAGGGACGGCCCCACAGCCGGGGTCAGAGCGGCTCCTGCTGCTGCCCCGAGGGTGGCCGGCCCCCAGGCAGCCCTGGGCCAGAGCGCAGGTGTCTGAGCTGGGCTGAGGTGGAAGAGCCTGGAAAACAGTTCATTGGCAGGAGGCAACAGAAGAAGGTACAGTGTGTGTGGCACCGGGGATTAACTGACACCCTCAGTTTCATACCTGGATCAGTGCTGTACTTGCACTTTGACTAAGCCCCAGTTCAGAGCAGAACTTGTTGTTACTGGTCTGGGTGCCAGAGGGCTGTTCCTACGCTCTCTTCCCCACTGCGACCTAAGCGTATGACTGCCCTGCTCTCTCCTGCCTTTGGTGCTTTGGGAACTGGGGGGTGAAAAGGAAAGAGACTCATGTAGTTACGGGATCTCTTGAGGTGTCCTGGGTTTGCTTTGCTAATCACTTCTGTAACATTTCCTGGGCTTTCCACTAGGTATGTGCATAAAGAGGCAAAGGAGGCCATGAACACACTTTCCAACTCAGGATTTCCTACATACAATAAAATATGCTTCCATTTTCTCATAGATAACAGCCTGAAAGATAGAAGCTGAAGTGGCATCTGCCTCTGGTGAACACAGGTAACAAGTGATGGTTGTATTCAGTTGATCCTTGGTTGCTTCCTGCATAAGAAAAGTGTCCATTAATTTAATCTTTTGTGTACAGGCTAACGTTACTGTGTAGGCAGCAAGTGTGTGGCTGTCAGACTTTCTGCTCTGTACTCCTGAAGTCTCCAGTAAGCTTGTGGGTTGAGAGAAGGACAGGGACCTCGCTTGCCAGTTAGCATCCCAGGCAAATCAGACTCAAACTCGACTTGGTGAAAATTAACGTAATTTATTGCCAGATGAAGCTGACACCTTTCCCCTGTCTTTGGGAGGATCACCTTGCACCCTGAATCGATACAGGCAGGTATAGTCTGGGTGGCCCCAGTTGCTCAGCACTTGCAGCCTTAGGTGATGCATCAAACCAGAGAGCTCATTCTGAGAAGAAGAAATGAGTTGCTCTAGCATTTGACTACTGACAGAAGAGTGCCGCAGTGACGAACTCGTTCAACAGCTTACTGCCAGCTGCCCTGCCTGGTCTTTTGACCGATGGTGGTCAAAACATTCTTATCCTGCTCTACCTCATTCGGCTATAAGAAGAGTAAAGGAAGAAGCAGCTTCAGTCGAGGGCTTGACTGAAAATGTGGGTGACACGAGATGAGGAAGCTGGCTAACGCTTTCCTCCAAGTGAGTTTGGCACGTTTTCAGTGCGCCCACTAACTCTTTTGCAACGGGGCTGAAGCCATGGCCTTGGGCAGGCTTTCCACGGCACCTGTGGCTGGGCCTGCCCTCCTGCTTCCAGAAGGCTATGCCCCAGGGATGAGCTGAGGCAAGGCCAGGCCTGTGGTGCGCCCTGTGCTTTGGCTCCCACGTACGGGCCAGCACAGGAGAGAGTGGGGTGGATTGAAAACTGGCTGCGCTGCCGGGCCCAGGGGTGGTGATCAGGCTGGGCAAATGGGCTGACAGGAGCCTCGTGAGGTTCATCGAGGGGCAGTTCAAAGTCCTGCCCCTGGGGAGGAACAACCCCAGGCACCAATATACCCTGGGGGCTACCCAGCCGGAAAGCAGCTTTACAGAAAAGGCCTTGGGGGTGCTGGTGGGCACTAAATTGAACATCAGCCACCAGTGCGGCCCTGCCGCAGAGAAGGCTAAAGGCATCCTGGGCCAAATTAGGTAAAGCGTTGCCAGCAGGTCCTCCAGGGTGACACTTGCCCGCTACTCAGCACTGGTGAGTCCACACCTGATGTCCAGTTCTGGGGTCCTCAGGATGAGAGAGACATAGACGTACGGGGGTTAGTCCAAGGAAGGCCACACAGGAGATGAAGGGACTGGAGCAGCTCTCCTAGCATAAGACATGGTGAGCTGGTGCTCTTTCGCTTGGAGAAGAGTCGACTCCGGGGGAACCTTATTCTTATCTAGCAGAATACCTGAAGGGAGGGTGCAGAGAGGACAGAGGCAGGCTCTTTTCGGTGGTGCCCAGGGACAGGACAAGAGGCGATGGGCAAAACCAGAAACAGAGGAGGTGTGAAATAAGGGGGCAAATTAAGCAAGCAGCTGTATGGTGCTTCACTGCCTACGGGCATTAACCCACAACAAGGCCCACGGCTGCCCGTGCCCCAGGCGAGGCTTGGTAGTGGTTCAGCACCTGATGCGTGGGCCTCACTGGGGAGAATTGGCCCCTGGGATGGATGGAGGCAAAATGGCCAGTGCAGCCTCCTTCCCCTTGTAGGGCGAAGCCTGGCAGGGTGCCCGGGGGGGAAGGAGAGTGTGTGTGGGTGTGCATCTGGCCCTGCAGCCCCTCTGTGACACGGGCTGTGGTCACCTGCAGCCCCCCCTGTGACGTGGGCTGTGGTCACAATGGGAGACCCCGCCTCACCGGGACACCTTATCTCTCCCCACAGCACCCCAACCCACATTGCCCTGCGAGTCAGGGATGAGCCCAGGCGTGGGGGCTGCTCTCGCCACCGCTCTGCTCTTGGGAGCTGCTTTGCAGCCAGGAGGAGAAGGCGGAGGCAGGCAGTGCCGTAGCACCGGGGCTGTTTGGTGAGGTGGAGAGGAGTGAAGGAGCTGGGCCAGGAGGAGCTGCAGCCATGGAGTGGTTCTCCTCTGATTTCCTGCATGTGCTGTCTCCAGAGCTTGCAGATTTCACAAAGGACGGTAAGGCCTTGAGCTCCCCCGAGGCCCCGGTGGGCACAGCGTCGTCCTCTCTCTGGGGTGGAGATGCGTTGGTGGTTTGCCCCAGGGAGAGGGTCCCATTTGGAGAACGGGAGCTGAGGTTGGGAAGGTGCGCGATGGCGGTGAGCTTGATGACTTCAAGCATGGCCCGTCTTTCTGTTCTTCCCCAGATATCACTAAAATTTGGCAGAGCGTGTCTGAGTGCTATCGGCGAGAGCTACTGCTGAAGAAGGTGGGGCTGGTTTCCTTGCCCTCCCTTAGACCACAGGGGGTTCCTGACCTCTCCCTTCCCCATCCTGCCCTGCCATTGAGCACCGTGATTGCTCACCCAGCTTAGAAAGCAGAAAAAATGTCCCAGGAGAGCACGAGAGTTGGCAGTTTGGCCAGAGACCAACTTTCCTGTGAACGCAGAACAGAAGCCAAGCCAGGCTTTTCAAGGAGGACTGTAGGGTTTCCTCTTTGGAGCCTTCCTTAGCCCTGCTGGCAGGGAGTAACGACCAGCCAGAGAGCCCAGGCCAGGGCTGAGCCATTTCTCAGCTGTTGGCAATTCTTGGGCCTTCTCAGGCTGTGGGCGCTTTCCTCTGGGTGTCCTGCACCTTGCAGCTCCTGGAGAGGAGGCAGCAGGGCACCGTGCGCAGCGCAAGGCTCTTCTCCCAAGCTTTCCTGCGTGCCTCGGCTTGGCCCTTGGAGCAGCAGGGCCGGCAGGGCCACAGATCACCCTAAGTCAAGGCCACACAAGCCTTCCCTCCTTTGTCCCATCTGAAAAATGCCTGCTTTTTCTTCCCTGCTTGCCCTTCTTTTCAGACTGTCAGGCTAATGGGTGTGGGGAGCATGCACATTACGGAAGACACCTTCTGGTACGGAAACCTGGAGAGTTTTAAGGCTGAGAGACCAGTTTTAAACCTGGACAAGGTCTTTCTGGTGGGGAAGAAGCTGCCCAATGAAAAGAGATCGCAGCCTGGTAAGATAAGACCTTCAGACCTGGGCTTCCCTGTGTGTCACGGCTGGGGTTCCTGCCACCAGCTCTGCAGCCCTTGCGGGGGGGCTCTCTGGGTGCCATGCTGTGCCAACTGCTGCTGGAGAGCACTCTCTTGGAGGTGCCCCTGTGGAGTCACTTGGCAATGATGAAGCTGATGCTCCCCATCAACGCTGCTCCATGCCTTGGGAAGGCGAGCACCAGCATTGCTGCTCGCTCCTGCAGCCGGCTGGTAGTTTAAAAGGGGCCGGAGGGAGCTGTAGTTTGGCTGGCAGCAGAGAAGAGAGGGTAGGCAGGCCCCAAGGCCAGGCATGGCTCTGCTGTGACACTGGTGGTGGCTGCGGGGCACCACGGGGTTGGGAGTGTGTCTGGTGTGGTCCTTGCCCTCGGATGGCCCTCTCTGCTCCTGGATAGGGGCAGCAGCCTGCGTGGGGACAGGGCTCTGGCCCACCAAGGCAGGACGTCTGCTGCTGAATGGGGGGTCGGTGGCGTGGGAGGAGGGTGGGTGGTCTCTCAAGGGGCCGTTGTGCTGAAAGGTGCTGTGAGTCCACGGAAGGGCTGATCAAGTGACTTTGCTGTTGGGTGGTTTGTTCGCAGAGGATTTAGAAGCGGCGGAGGTGATCTACACCGAGGTCGCCTTGCGCCTCCACGTTCCCAAGGAGAAGGTCTTGAAGTGCATCGAGGCGACCGTGAAAGTCTTTGTGTGGGCCTTGTCCAAAGGCAAGAACTTCGACTTTGTCTTCAAGAACGTGGGCATCCTGCTGTGCCGAGAAGGGAGGGTGACCATGAGGTTCTTTGAAAACCTGCTCCGAGAGGTGGATAAGACAGGGAAGCTGGCAAACGCTTTCCTCCAAGTGAGTTTGGCATGTTTCCTGTACGCCCGCTAACTCTTTTGCAACGGGCTTAAAGCCATGGCCTTGGGCAGGCTTTCCACAGCACCTGTGGCTGGGCCTGCCCTCCTGCTTCCAGAAAGCCATGGCCCAGGGACGAGCTGAGGCAAGGCCAGGCCCCTGGTGTGGCCTGTGCTTTGGCTCCTGCAGACACAGCGCCAGCAGGGTCCTGCCACCCTAAAAGGCCGAGATGGTGGAGAGGCTCGTAGCTTTGGGCAGGACACGGAGGCCCAGGAGGGTGGTGGAGAGGCAGCTGGGTTGTGGGTGGCGGAGAGGTTGTGCGCCCTTGTGACCAATGGGTAAATTCCCTGGGAACCCCCTGCCATGTCTCTGTCCCTGTTGCAGACGCCAAGGCTGAGGCCCTTGATTGTAGCCCGCACAGAAAGGACTGTTTTCCAGATGCCTCCCGGAGGTGTCTTTGTGTTCCCACAGTGAGTATGGTTTTTCTGTAGCAAAGTGAGTATGTTTGCTTCTGGACAGGCCAAGCACGCAGCTTCTCAGCCCCTCTTTGCTTGAGCCGCACGGAGCTGCCTAGGGCCTTGCTGCCAGGGCTGGTCTCCTCCTGCAGCTGGATGGGAATAACTCTGCCCAAGGAGTGCTTCTGCGTGAAGTCCGCGGTCCCTCTTGCTTCTTTGCGAAGCGGGCTGTCTTCCGGTGGAGTCCCAGGGAAGAGGGCCTGCTTTACCTTCCCAGTCTGTGTGGGAACTGCCTTGGAGACGCAACGAGGGACCATTGTGCAGAGAGCTTCATCAGCTCCTTCCCTTTCCTTTGAGCGAGACTGAGGACAAACAGCCCCCAGAGAGCCCAGGATGTTCTTAGTGGCCGCGTGTTTGTTTTCCCCTCTAAAGCAGCTCTGACAAGTGGACCCCATAGCCGGTTGAGAGGAGCGCTATGGATGGAGGCTCTTCTGCCCATGCTGGCAATGGAGTGTTGTGCCACTCGGTCTCCTCCTGTGTGCTGCCAGCCTGTTAGGCCTTCTCCTTTGGAAAACTGGAGGGCTGTGAGCAGCTTCTTCCCAGAGGCTGCAGTGGACTGTGCTGCCCCTCATTCAAAGCGGTGTCCCCTTCTTCTTTCCAGCTTTGTGCACATCGATGAGGAGTCAGCAGCATTGCCTGAAAGTGCTTACATCCACGGAACTGGAACAAGGCGCAGATCCAGCGCCAAGCCCCAAGCAACTCTGGGTACGTTCCCCTCTTAGGAACCGACGTCCTCCGTGCCAAAGAGAATGCCTTCTCAAGCCCGCAAGGTGTCCCAGCAGGCCCCCCTTTTTCTGAGTGGGGACCCAAGGAAGCAGTGGGACAGCAACACTCTGGGAGCAGCACGGCCCTCAGGGAAGGGGACGGGGCTTGGACAGGAAGGCCGGCACGTCCTTCATGTCCAAAGTGTTCCGCGGACGCAGTTGTGAGGAGCTTCCTCTTGTTCTTCTTCAGGGGCTCTTCCCGGCCAAGGCTTCCTTTCTGATCGGCATCTTCCTCCAGTTCGGATGAGTGATGGGAAGGTGATGGGAGAAGAAAGGAAAAAGTCTGAGGCTGGAGTGCAGAGAGGGAGGTGAGAGTCTCGGAGAGCTGGCTTTGGGAAAGCCTGCGCTCTTGGCCATGCCTGTGGGAGCTCTTGCCCTTGGCCACGTTGGCTGTCCTCGTGCCGAGAGGTTATGAGCACGTGCGCCAAGGACTTAGCTCTTCCTGCTGGCTGGGAAGTGTGTAGCAGGTGTTGTGGTGAGGCACAGCCTTGGCTCTTGAGGACAAGCTGGAGAAGATGCTCCCGCTGTCCCCAGACAAAGTCCTCATGTGGTGTGTTTGCAGCGTGCTGCCACCAGTTGCGGGCGACTCTGCAAAGAAGGGCAGAGACATCAAGAAGAAGCAAGCTCCTGAAGCTAGACTGCCTGCTTTCGACAGGCAGGGGAGATGTGTCCTGGTACGTGATACGGACTTGCGTCACGATAGTGTCCTGAGTCCGTGCAGGAAGGCTGCATCCGCTCTGCGGATGAGGAGGCTGAAAGGATCCCTTTGGATGCGTTCGTTCTGGGACTTCTTTCGGCTCCTCCTTGCCATCTTGTGCAGGACTCCATCGTTCTCGGTATCTAGAGGAAGTAGAGGGTTCACTGCCAAGCCCTTTGGGGTAGAGAGGAGGAAACCAAAGTGTCCCTTGGCTTCAATGGCTGAGGGACAGAGCCCTTAATGTAGCCTTGGTTGGAGAAAGAGGAAAATGTCTGAGCTGCCTCCTCTTTCTTTGCCTCGCACAACAGCTGCCACCAGTGGCAGAGCACCGGAGGCCAGAGAAAGATGCTGCCTTCCATCCCGGAGCATCTGAAAGCAGGAGAAAGACGACTCTGGCCCCTCTGGCAGGAGCGATGGCTACTCTCTCCCCTCAGGGAGCAGAGAAGACGAGGACACCAGCCCGCTGGTGGGAGAGACCACAGCCAGAGTAAGTGTGTGGCAGCAGGCAGCAAGGCCAGGGAGAGTCGAGCAGATGGGGCCAGCATGCTCCGGGGTCAAGGAAGCCGAGCCCTGAGCCCTGAGGGATACGGCCCCTTGGGCTTCCCCTGAGACGGGCATGGCCTGGGCTAGCCCCGGATGCCCGGTGTCTCTGGGCAGCCCTCAGCACATGCCTGAAGCTTGTCCCACATTGAAGGGGGCAGCGGGGGCCAAAGGGAGCGTGGGCACAGGGGCAGGAGCAGGCAGGGGCAGGCAGGGGGTAGGGCAGGCAGAGTCTCAGACAGGGTGCGAGAGGGAATTTTTCCTTGCTTGCAGCGTCCGGCCACCATGGGCAAGACAGGTGCTTGCAAATCTGGAGCCGTACAGAGCCCGCCAGGAGGAGTGGAGGAAGGCTGTGGAGGTGAACAGATCGCGGGCAACAGCCACAAAACAGTTCCTCTGGTAAATATCGCCAAGCACAGGAGGCATTTTCCTGCAGTGACACGTTCCTCCCTTGCCCGGGCAGCAGCAGCCGGGAAGGACTGTGTGTTCCTGGCAGCTGGCTGGCAGGAGAGCAGCGGGGTCCTGAGGCTGTGCCCCTGAGTCACAGCTGCCTTCCAGCCCCAGGGAGATGTCCGCAGGCAGAAGAGGGGCGGATGGGGACAGGGGTGGGTTCCTCCGGGGTTTGGCTTCTCTTCTGCCAGCTCTCGGCTGATGGGCCTGGGTCTGCAGGGCAGGGCTTGTCTTGGAGACCACAGAAGGCCTCCAAGACCAGAGCTGGTGGGCAGGAGGTCTCTGCCCTCTTCTCTGGACGTCCAGCTGAACACCTTTTGGTTTCTCCTTTAGCTTGGCGAAGAAGATGGAGCTCCGAGAGCCCCGATAAAAAGCACGAGGCCATTACGGTGGCGCGTGGGACTCGAGCACGGCGCTGCCTCCTCTGCAGCAGCGGAGCCCTTAGCTGCATGGGGCCTTTCCATACACCGTATTCCTCCGGGAGATGCCAAATAAAGACAGCCGGGGGCCTGCTCCCGGCTGTGGTCAGCAACCGGTGCCTGCAAGGACGTTCACTGGCAGGGCTTTGGCATGGATGGGCTGTTAACGATGCCGTGCAACGGCCCATTCTTGCGCAAAAGCAACCTGCCCGCACAGTGCTGCCCATCCCCAGCACCCCTCGCACTGACCGTGCAGAGGCAGCTCGGCCCAGTCTCGCCCAGTGTGGGAGCTGAGTAGCTCAGATGGGAAGAGCGGAGATGCGGGCGTGCAAGAAGGGGAGAGGAGGGGAGGGCAGTGCCCAGCAAGGTGCAGGGAGGGCATTGGAGCTCACAGGGATGGGCATCGAGGGTGTCTCAGCTTGCCCGGAGGGAGAGAAGGGACCCTGAGCCTCCAAGGCGGAGAAGGCAGGAGACCTGGAAGCTGCAGATGGCACTGCAGGGGATGTGCACAGCCTCACAGGCTGGTTGATGACCTCCAGAGGTGCATTGAGTCACCCACCGTGTGTAGAGTGGTCTGCCATCTCTGGAGTTTGAAAGAGAATCTTGTCCCCTTCCCTGCTACGGGTCTGCATCTGAGCTGTGGAAAGACTGTTCCACGTGGTGGAGCAAGTCAAAGGGAATGGGAAGAATCCCTCCCCCTCCTTGTTCCTACAGGGCAACGTCTCCGCTACCAATGCTTGAACCTCTCTGCCCAAAGGGAACGGAAATGTGGGCATGTGCTGCGTGCTACCCTGTGGTTCGATCTGCGTGATCATGGGGAGGCCATGAGGAAGTGGGACGGTGTACCATGGAATAGATCTCTACATAAACATATGTCTACCTATCTATATATCTAGGAATATAATTCAGCTTGTCTGGTGCTGTGGTTTAGATTTGTGACCAAAACAGTGCTGATAACACACCGGTGTTCTAGCTAGCGCTAAAGAGTGTTTGCACACTGTCAAGGCCTTCTCTGTTCCACACTCACCCCCCTCCCAGTGAATAAACTGGGGGCTGCCCCACAGCTTGGGAGTGGACACATGTAGGCAGATGGCTCGAGGTAACCAAAAAAACCATGTAATGTCATGCTCAGCACCAAAAAGGAAAAAGACATGTTTTATGAGGTTAGCCATCTTTTGCTGGGGAAGTGGCTGTGTGTTGGTTTACCCCTGGTCTTCTCTTTTTGTCATTTGGCCCTGCCAGTGAATACATGGAGCGGTGCACATTGGGTTGGGAAGACACACAACCAGGAAGAGAGCTTGCTTGCTTTTCTTTCTCTCTTCTTCCACTTCTCCTTCTCTGACTAAACAGGTGTGGAGGGTAGCTCTTGTCACTACTCGGCTCTTGGCTGCTGCTTTGCTGGAAGGAGCAGAAGGAGAAGACAATCAGTGCAACAGCACTGGGGCCATTTGGTGAGGTGGAGAGGTAGAGTGAAAGAGATCAGCAAGGAGGAGGTGGAAGCATGGAGGGAGATATGGGGGGTACAAGCAATGTGATGCTGAGGGATACGGAGCGGGAAATGAGCAAGGTGATGCTGAGGGAAATGCAGGGGAGATGTGCGAAGTGACGCCGAGGAAGGTGTGGGGGAGAAGGATGGGGTGATGCCGAGGGAGATGCAGTGTGGGCATGCAAACTCACACTGAGGGAGAGACAGGAGGGAGGAACAAGGTGATGCTGAGGGAGAGAGGAGGGACAGGACGTGTGACATGACTCCGTGGGAGATGCAGGGGAATGTGTGAGATGGCACTGAGGGAGTTGTGTGAGGTGATGCTGAGGGAGGCACGGGTGAGATGTGCGAGGTGACACCAGCGCAGATGCAGGGGTGACATGCGAGGTGACACTGAGAAACAGGGAGGTGGGGGGGCAGTGAGTTGTGTTTGCTTCTGTAGCCCTGAGCTGAGCAAGCGGCTCTGGTGGGCACAGACTCGTCCCCTCTCTAGGGTGGAAATGCATTTTTCTGCAGGCACAGGGTACGGTTTGGAGAAGGGGATGTGACAGGAAAGCAGTCCTGTTCGCAGCTTCCCGAGGTGTCCTGCTGCTCCAGCTGAGGTCTAAAGAGCCCGCTTGGGAAATGGGGGTGGAAGCCTGCTGAAATGAGTGCCCAACAAGAGCCTTGAGAAGCCATGGAGAATGGGCCCAGGTGGATTAACTCTGAGCTTTTCTTCCAGAAAGACTGGCTTTCTGGCACTGGGAGCCAGAGGAAGATGCAGGCGTTCCTGTGGGAGTGGCTGAAAGGAGGAGAAAGCCAGCTACAGAGCAGTGGGCAGAGCTTCTCCTCAGGCTCGGCCCTCCCCTCCCAGCGGGCCAAGGACGGGGTGGGAGCTGGGGCCACCAGGTGGGAGCGCCAGGGAGCCCCGAAGAGCCGGTTCCAAGGTCTCTGCAACAACAGCTCCTCCCCTGGTGCCAGAGCAGCCAATGAGAGGAGCCATCAGGAGGCAGAACAGCCAATGAGAAGAGCCAGCAGGTGACAGCCAGAGCAGCCAATGAGAGGAGCCAGCAGGAGGCAGAGCAGCCAATGAGGAGCTGGCAGGCAGAAGACAGAGCAGCCAATGAGAAGAGCTGGCAGGAGGCAGGCACAGCAGGGGCAGGACAGGGCCCGAGGGAGGGGGACAGTGAGGCTGAGGAAGACGTTGCCAGGAGGAGGTGAGAGGCTTTGCTGAGGGAAACGGGGACAACGTGGTGACAGTGAAGGAAACACAGAGCGTACGCGCAAAGAGCTGGCAAGGGAGACAGACGTATGTGCAAGGTGATGCTGAGGGAGATGCTGGGGGGAGGATGTGAGAGGTGACGCAAGAGAGCAGCGTGGGGGACTTGTGAGGTGACATCCTGGGAGATGCGGGGGGCACTTGTGAGGGGATGCTGAGGGAGGCCCGGGAGGAAGTGCAAGGTAATGCTGCGGGAGAAGAGGGACGGGTGGGTATGTAAGATGACACTGAGGGAGATGCCTGGGGACTTGTGGGATGGGGGGGAGAGGATAGGGGAGGGTGGCAGGAGGGAGAAGGACCTGCAAGCTGGCAGGGGAAGTATGAGGTGATGCAAAAGGTGATGGGGGTGTTGCACGAGGTGATGCCATTAGGGATGTGGGGGCTGGGATGTTCAGGGTTGTCCAGGTGAGCCAAGGCCCTGCTGAGCCCAGAGCCCTTTTGTGGCTGTCGCTGTGCTTGCCTTGCTGTGCTGACCAGCCCGTGGTAGCCTTCATGCCAGAGGGTCTGGGAGCAGCCCCCCACCCTGGCTACTGTTGTTCCAGCTCCCAGGGGTTGGGCTCTCCCAGGTCTCCCTGGTTGGGCAGAAGAGGAAGAAGGACTGTCTTTCTCCAGCTGCAGGGGCTGCCATTTGACTCTCAGGAGAGACTTCGGTCTTGGCCTCACTGCTTGCACTTGTGGAGGATGGCAGGATGCCGCTGTGCAAAGCCTTTCCCATGTCTGCTTTTTAACCAGCGACCACTGCTGTGGATAGAGGAGGTCTTCATGCTGGAAGGCAATTAAAATTCAGCTCTGCAGGCAAAGCCATAAATAAAACACAGAGCAGCACAAAGCTGCTATCAAGCCATAATAGAGACACTGTCTGTTCTGTTTTTGGCTGGGATGGAGTTAATTTTAAAGTCAACTCAGTAATTCATTGGCAACAGCTGTACGTGGCAGGGATGCAGCTTTTGCAAGTATTTTGCTCTGCATGTGAGGGAACCACTGCATGCAGGTGAAAGTCTTACATGCTGAGTAAAGCTGGGTGTTTTTAAAAGTTTTGTTTTCTCCCTTGTGACCCATTTGACAAAACAGACCCACAACTTGCAAGGAGATGTAGCGAAGTCTGTTTGTTGTGGGAGTGTTTAGGCCAGAATCCCTTCCAAGCCAAAAAGCAGTGTTTTACATTGAACTGCCTCAGGATTAGCCTGGGTTGATCGGTTTTGCTGCTCTCTGGCTCAGCGGGTGTCACAGCTGCTCCTCACACCCCGTGTGTCAGCCCCTGGGGCAGCACGCCAGTGCGGCACTCCCATGTCAGGGCAGCTCCCAAGAGAAGCCCCACGGTGCGCGACCAGTGTTCCCCACGCTGGCGCCACTCGGACTCAGCGCAGCCCCTCGGCACCTGCCTGCGCCAGGAAATGCAGAACCAGCGTGAGAGGGCTGCTCCCGGCCATGCCGCCCGCCCCAGGTCTATGGAGAGCCATCCGCAATGCCTGGACAGGGCCATGAAGTCAGGGGCCTCTGCTGCACACAGCCCCGCCAGGGGGCCAGGATGGGGCAGTATCAGCCTCCCCTCCCTCCAGGCGCCCCACCATCATGTCACAACAAAAAAGGCAGCGCCACATCTCGAGGCAAAGTCCAACCTGACAGGGAGCAGGTTTTGCATTCCCCTCTGCAAGGGAAGAAATTCTGCAAAACCAGAACGTCTCCTACCAAGGGGTCAGCTCTTTGAATTCCCACTGAAGAGTGATGGGTTTGGCAGCTACAAGAAACCTGTTGTAGCTGCTCCTTTTGACACTGTACAAGGAAGGCGGCCTGAGGTGACCGAAGTCAGGCACCAACTACATTCAGTGTCTTGCTGGGGCTCAGGTTCACGTTGGTGGCTTTCTTCTTGCAGCCTGAGAAAAGCAAGCGGCCATAGGGGCACAAGGCAGGGGGGTGCCTTGCACGTTCATTTCTAGTTGCTGCCATAGGCACCATGCTCAGCATTCCGGGGGACAGAAGACGTGTTCGGAGGAGAGGAAGGGAGCATACTCAACTGAGCGTGTTTGCTGCTACACGTGCTCTTCAGAGACTGGAGTCCTCCCCTCTTCCCTAGTAACAGATACCTTATGTTTTGCTTTTCTCCCTGAACAAACAACTAACAGAGTTGGCAAAAGCATGCTACCTTATCCCCAAAAGGACAAAAGGAAGCCTGTCCAATCACAGATAAAAGGCCAGAGCTAGACTGTACAAAGAAATGGCTCTGCCACAGTGCTATTGGTCTTCTTGGCCACCTGGGCACATTGCCGGCTCATATTCAGCCGGCTGTCGACCAACGCCCCCAGGTCCTTTTCTGCCAGGCAGCTCTCCAGCCACTCTTCCCCAAGCCTGCAGCGTTGCATGGGGTTGTTATGAGTTGTGGATGAGTACCTGACAGGGCAGGTGCGGGAACCAGGCTTGTTCAGGTGTTTATGCCACTGGTGGCGGGAATGCTGATAGGACATTGAATGGATCGTGGTCTTGCACGTGCTTATTACGTCATGGGTGGCTCAGTAGGTGATAGGGCAGGCATGGGAATCTGGCTTGTGCAGGTGCTCATGATGTCACTTGTGGTACAATTCCTGATAGTGCAGGCACGGGAACCCTGCTTGTGCAGGAGCTTGTGATGTCAGTTATGACACAGTTCCTGATTGGGCAGGCATGGGAACCTGGCTTGTGCAAGTGTTTGTCACAGGTGGTGGGAATGCTCATAGGACATTGAATGGAACCTAGCTTGTGCAGGTGCTTGTGATGTCACACCTGGCAGATTAGCTTATAGGGCAGGCATACAAACCAGGCTTATGCTGCTGTTTTGATGTCACTGCTGGCTGTGTAGCTCATGTGGCATGCATATGGCTTGTGCAGGTTTTTATGTCACCGGTGGCGGGAATGTTGATCAGGCATTGAATGGAACCTGGTCATGCAGGTGCTTATGATGTCATGCCTGGCAGAGGAGCTGATAGGGCAGGCATGGGAACCTGGCTTCTTGTGACGGATACACTTGACTTCTCACTGTACTTTGGTTCAGGCTGACTAAGGTGGAACAGGCCTCAAGTCCTCATGGTGAACCGGTGAGCCAGAAAGCCCCTGGCTCACGTGCAGTGGAGTGAAGATGCCTTGAAAAATATTTTGAAAGGTAGTTTTGAAAACCCAAAATGCAAGATAACCAAAGTACAGAACAAGATACTAGTACTAAAACAAAGACATGTATCTTATCTATACTATTGACTAGCAGCCAACTACTTCACTCTATAAATATTACCATCAAGATGGGCCCAATTTGAGCTCTCCCTGAACTGCAGCTGGACTGCATGCCAGGAGACTCTCACCTTGAGCAGGGACACCTCTCACGGTTTGAGATTCCTTACTTGAGACAAAGAGATCCTTCCTTATCCAAGGAGGAGAGATCCCTTATCCATGATGGATCCTCAGTAAGTGACTGATAGCATGATGAATTAATACTATGACACATTACTAATCCATGTGCCTACTCAACAGTATTATAAACGTTGTATGGATAATTCCATTAGACATAAACCATTGACCAAGTCTGAGACTAAGATTAGACCTAGCCACACCTAGGCTCCCTAAGGAGTTTAGAAAGCAAGGAGGTCCACTCTGAACCTCGTGACTCAACGGGAGGGTCCTCGTTACTGTTTGCCTCTCTGGTCTCTGTGAATCATTCTAACCCAATTCTAACTCGATCTTCCTTTGTGTGTTTCTTCCATGCAGTAATTAATAAGGTGAACCTTGCCATCAAACTTAATGAACCTTGTCAAACCACTGTTAAACTTTGTTAAATTCCATCAAATTAATTGAACTCTGTCAAATTATTATTTTACCTCAATAAAACATACTGCTGCTTCTCTCTTTTGAGTGAGGTGCATTCCACTGCTCTGTGACAGTGCATGCTCCTGCCGTAAGAGTTACAGAGCCACCCGTGAAATCACCAGCACCTAAACAATCCAGGGGCCTGTACCCGCCCTAACAGTTAGCCACCAGTGACATCACAAGTAGCTGCGTAAGCCAGGGTCCTCTTCCTGCCCTAAGACCTACTTAGGATCGTGCGACATCACAGGCACCTGCACCAGCCAGGTGCCTTCTCCAGCCCTATCACTTAGCTGCAAGTGAAATCACAAGAAGCAGTAAAAGCCAGGTGCCATTCTCCAGTTCTATCAGTTGCTCAGCCACTCATGACCTCACAAACACCTGCACAAGCCAGGTAACTTGTCACAAACACCTGCACAAGCCAGGTAACTTGTCACACCCAGTCAGCTACTCAGGCAAAAGCATGAGAAGCAGATGCACAAGCCCAGTGTCCTTGCATACCCAAACAGCTACTCAGCCACGAGTTACCTAAAAAGTGCCCACACAAGCAAGGTGCCTGCTCCTGGTCAGGTAGTGTTAGGTAGTCCGGTGAGGAGCAGGGAGTTGAAGTCAGTGATCCTTATGGGTCCCTTCCAACTTGAGATATTCTGTGATCCTATGATTCTAAGTCAATGGCCTGCTCCTGGTCTGAAACCTCTGCAAGCACCTGTGGTAGGCACCTGCCCTAATACCTAGAGAAACACCATTTACATCACAAGGACCTTCACAGGCTAGGTGAATTCTCCTGCCCTATCAGCTACTCAGCCACCAGTGACAACATAAGCAGCAACACAAACGAGATACCTACTTACTCAGCCACCTGTAACATCACAAGCACCTGCAGAAGCCAGGTGCATGCTCCTACCCTAATAGCTGAAGAGCCACTACTGACATCACAAGCACCTGTACCAACCAGGTGTCCATTCATACCCAATCAGCTGCTTAGCCAGAAGTGACATCAGAAGCAGCTGGATAAGCGAGGTGCTGGTTCCTAAGCTATCACCTACTGAATTACATATGACATCACAAGCACCTGCACAAGCCAGCTGCATGCTCTTGCCCTATCAACTACTCAGCCATCAGTGACCACATAAGCTGCTGAACTGGGCAGGGGCCTGCTCCTGGGGGCAGAGAGACTTTCTGTCAATGACAGATCTTTGGTAAGCAACTGATATTGAGCATAAACTTGTAGTATGGTAACTTAGTAAGTTACTCTTGGTAAGTTTGATTGCATGCTGAATTGATGCTAATGAAACATTACATAAGCTTTGTATGTACAATCCCTTAGACATAAACTGTTGATGAAGTCTGAGACCAAGACTGGGCCTAGCCACACCTAAGCTCCATCAGGAGTTTAGAAAGCAAGGGGGTCTGCTCTGAACCTCATGACTTAACAGAAGGGTCCTCCTTACCTTTTTGCATCCACGGTCTCTCTGTGAATCATTTTAACTCGAGTGTAACTCAGTTTTCCTTTGTATGATTCTTCCATGCAGTAATTAATGGAGTGAACCTTGACACTGAACTTTGTTAAGTCGCACTTTTACAACATCATATTAAAACTACTTCTGCTAATACCTTTGTCAGTGATTACTTAAGCATTCTAAATCACTCATTTATGACAACTTGGAGGAGTCTGGGGCTGCTACCTGGGACTTCATCTTTCTCCAGAGGCCAAGAGAATCCTGAACACGCCTGGGAGAATTCCCACAGAGCTACTGAGCATAGACCTTCCCCCAACATCCACAGAGTCTGGGGCTGCTGCCTGGGAATTCACCTGTCTCCAGAGGAAGCCAAAACACTCGTGGAGAGGCCTGGCAGGAGTCCTGGGGAGCTTCTGGAAATGGACCTGCCTCACACATGAAGAAAACTCTTCAGGTAACTACCTAGGATGAGGCTACGGATGTTACTGAGGAATTCAGCTGTCTCCAGGCAAAGTCAAAACACTCCAAAGCTGCCTGGCAGGAGTCTGAGAGCACTACAGGCATGGAACTGCCTCCAACATATGCAAAACTCTTTGCGTAGCTTCCTTGGGGGAGGCTGGGGCTGCTACCTTCAAAATTCAGCTGTCACCAGGGGAGCCCAAAAAATTCTTCAGCTGCTTGGGAGTCCCAGGGAAGCTACCAGGAATGGACCTGCCTTCAAGTTTAAGAAAACGCTTCAACTAACAACCTTGCAGGGTCTGGGTCTGCTACCTGCAAAATACAGCTGTCCCTAAAGGAGGCCAACACACTCCCAGGGATAACTGGCAGAATTCCCAGGGACCTACCAGGCATTGACCTGCCCCCAACATACACAAAGCTCCTCAGGCAGCTATCGAGAAAAGTCTGGGGCTTCTACCTGGGAATTCACCTGTCTCCAGAGAAATCAATATGCTCCTGGGGGTGCCTGAGAGGAGTCCTAGGGACCTACTGGGCATGGACCTGCCTTCGACATGAAGAATATGCTTCAGATAACTGCCTAGGAGTCATATGCATCTTCTATCCAGGACTTCAGCTGTCTCCAGGGAAGAGCAAAACACTCCAAAGCTGCCTAGGAGGACTATCAGTAAGGTATAGAGCATGGACATGCCTCCAACATACACAAAACTCCTCTGGTGACTCCCTTGGAAGAGTCTGGGGCTGCCACCTATGAAATTCAGCTATCTCCAGGGGAGATCAAAATATTCCAGAGCTGCCTGGGAGGAGTCTGAAGGAGCTACGGGGCATGGACCTGCCCCCAACATACACAAAGCTCTTTGGGTAGCAACTGTAGAAGAGCCTGGGGCTGCTACCTGGGAATCTACCTGTCTCCAGAGAAAACCCAAATGCTCCCCGAGATGCCATGGAGGAGCCCCAGAGAGCTACTGGGCATGGACCTGACTCCAGCAGACACAAAACACCTTGGGTAGCTACCTTGGGAAAGTCTGGGATGGCTGCCTGTGAGATTCAGCTGTCTCCAGCGGAAGCCAAAACATTCTGGAGACTCCTCCGAGGATTCCTGAGGAGCTACTGGGCATGGACCTGCCTCCAACATGAAGAAAACTCTTCAACTAATTAACTAGGAAAATTGTGGTGCTGCTACCTGGGACTTTAGCTGTCTGTAAAGAAAATGAAAGCACTCCGGCAGATGGATGGGAAAAGTCCTGATGCGAAAACAGGAATGCACCTGCCCCAACATACGCAATGTTCTTGGGGTAGCTACCTTAGAAGATTCTGGGGCTGCTACCTGGGAAGTCACTTGCCTCCAGAGGAAACCAAAAGACTCTCAGAAATTCCTGGGAGGAGTTCCAGAGAGCTCTCTGGCATGGACCTGCCTCCAACATACACCAAACTCTTTTCATCTCTACCCTGGTGCAGTCTGGGACTGCTACCCAGGACTTCAGCTCCCTCCACAGCAGGACAAAACACTTGGGAAGATGCCTGTGAGGAGTCCTGGGGAGCTACAGGGCATGGACCTGCTTCCTATTTCTATCAGCAATCAATGATAGAGTATCAACCAATAAGATGGCAGCAGTCAATAAGAGCAGACATCACTCATATAGCAACAACCAATCTTTTAGCAGCAACAGAACAGCAACAAACAAGTAGGTGCATACTATTGCAGGTTACTACAAACATCGCTAGGGAGGGAACTTATCCTCGAAATAGCAGCAGATGATAGATTACTTATATGGAGATATAATACCGGTATAAAGTGAATTAGACAGATTTCAGAAAGGGCCAAAGCATCCCAGAGGGGAGGACAAACCCATCCCAGAGGGGACCCAGCCATCCCAGACGTGGGTGAATAAACCTAACCGACTCCAAAAGCCAGCCCAAAGGGGGAATGAGAAGGTAACAGAGTCTCACTTCACAGGTGATCTGGAGGTGATTGGATTCTCGGTACCTAGCTGTCCTTCAAAGTGGCCAACTGCACGTTTCAAGGATGCTGCTGGTTGCCAGGCTCACAGCTCTTGGGCTCACAGGAATGTTGTTCTGCTCAGTCATTTCCCCTTCTAACCACTCACCTTTATGGGTGCTCCTGCCCTATCAGCTCCTCAAACATCAGTGACATCACAAGCACCTGCACAGCAGGAGCGTCCTCACTTCCAACACCTCAGCTTTTTCCCCTCCATCTCCATCTCTGTCTCCCATGTCCCCGTGCTCTCCTCCCTCCCAGGCACCTTTCTCACCCACTCCACCACCTCTCAATGCCTCTGTCTGTCTCTGTGTTTGTGTGGCAGATGTTACCTCAGAAACATTGTCTCAGCTATGTCACCTGCACCTCCTTCTGCCTCTGTTGTCATCAAGACTGCGCCAGCTGTCCGATGTGCTTTTTGACCTCATGGGCCCTCTCATCCTGGCTCCCTTCTGCTGGTAAATCCTGTTCCTACAAGAGAACAAGTTGGTGTCCCCTCTCTGGCATCTTACCTGCATCTTTCTGAGCTGGACAGCTGGTGGGAATTGTCACCATCAGCCCTGGCTGATCTTGAAGTCTTCTCCTGGCACAGGCGCAGTTCTGGCTGTGCTTGGTGCGCGCCATGCTTCCTAAAGGAGAACACCAACACTCAAAGTTACTCCTGGGCAGTGTCCAGCTGAGAGAGCTAATTTGAAGGCAGGTTTGCCGCAGGTCCTGAGGCTGGTCCAGAGGTGCTCCCTTCTCCCCAGCTCGGCCACAGGTCCTACATCTGGATTTTGCAAAGCCTGTTCCCAGCTGGGAGCGCCAGGCCAAGGGCACAGGGCAGAAACAGCCCCCTCCCCTGAGGGCCCCAGCTCCCAACTGCCTCTCTCCCCAAACTACTAAAAATTCCAAACAGGTTCTCCCTCTAACCGAATTATCTTCATTTTTAAGAAAAAAAATATATACCTCCAGATTCAGTAGTCTAAGACTTTTACAGGGCGATTTGGGCATCAATTTCAGACCTAAAGATTTTCCATTACAGAATCTCAGCCACCACCTCCATTGATCGTCTTGTCAGTGACCCACAAACGCTGCAATGCAAAAAATGTGACGGCTAACAAAAAGCATCCTATCCTCCCCCCAAATCTTTTGTTTCCCTCATATCCTCAGACTACCACAGTAATAATCATATGATTATTGTGTAATTACCACCAATACAAAACCCCTCGAAAGCATTATTCACTGATGTGACTGACAGCACTGTTGAAAAGGAACTATCACTAACCACACACTCAGCTGTTAGTCCTTTTGCAGCAAGGCCTCTGTGACTGAGCACATCTACATGGATGTCTCTGTCTGACAGGAGACGGCCAGCCCAAAAACCGTATCTTAGGTTCTCCTGGCTCTTGTGAAAGCAAAGAATTTGGAATAATGATACAAACAGGTTTAAGAGAAATCAGAATAGTGCAAGAGGCAGAAAAATGTGATGTGTCTCACCCACCTTGAATTTCAGAGGAAGTTTCAAGGGTTTTTTCATTTTTTCTTTTTAATCACTTCCCACCACAAGTGAAAAAACAAACACCTGCTGTTTAAGGAGAACTGAAAACTAGAAGAGTAAGACTATCGAGTCTGTATAATTACTCTTCTTTGCAGGCCACACAGGTCTTTATTTTTTTCTAAATCTCAGTGGAGAGCTTTAACTTAAAATTACTGAGTTTTGATATGGGAATAGCAAAATGTCCTCTGTACATCTTTGAAGAGAAGAGTACATTGAAGGAAAACTGTTAATATAAACTGTAAATGACACGTTTCCACTGTCAAGGGTTATAACACTTTTGAGTATCTTCACCATCCTCATCTTTTTTCCCTTCACTTTCTTCTGATGACACTATAAGTACTGTACCTCTACATAACATTAAATTTTTCAAGTACTCTTGCAAATCATATAAAATCCAAAATGCCCTACACAGACACCTACAGGTTTTGCTATTACCATCACATCAACGACACAACAGGTTCTGCCAAACCTACAATCTGCAAAACCTGAAGACAATCAGCACAGAGGTGCATACGTATCGATCTTGTTCTGTCCTTGCCCAAACTGCGGGGTGACTTGTCATCAGCCTCCGTGAGTAATAGCAGGCAAGACTCTCTCATCTGGCTTAGCTCAGAAGCAGCTCCTACGAAAACGGCTATTTCAGAAAGTCATGTCTTCTTATGTTGGGAAAGTGTTATTTCCCACTGAGTACCAAGACAACAGCTCTTGATTATATGTCCTGAAAGCAGCTTCCACTGACTGTCCCCTGCTACACACCAACAGGAACAGCACTGTCCTTGCCCATGCCCATCTCCATGCTTGGGAGGAGCTGTTCACACACCCCTGACAGCCAGCCTCGATGCCTCAAAATCCTTGCTGTGCTGCTCAAGGCCATCAAAGCTGTTATGCTATGGCTGTACGCAGATCACTGTTCCTCATTCTGAGTGACACTGCCCATTTCTTTGTATTCCCACCTGTCTACAGCCAGCTTTTGCCTTCTATCTCGTAAGCATTTTGGAAAAGCACCCTTTTTTTTTCTGAATACCTGCTTTGACCACACTACAATACAGGCCCAGAGTCCATGACTATGGCTGGTAAAGTACGTAGCAATACAGAATTGTGCAGGGATGAAAACTACCCAGGGTTCAGCTCGTTTCAATCATTTAAGACAAGGTTTTTGGCTAGAACGCAGTTGGGAAAATTTAAAAACAGAACTAACCTACACTCCCACCTTGACTGGCAGCTCTTTCTTCATCAGTTCTTTACATTTCTTTCTCTCCTCGGGAGAGCATAGCAAGATTTTCCTCATGAAAAGAAACAAGAAAAATCAGTCACAAATATTCAGAAAACCTGACATCCTGGTGCCTACACAGTAACATTAGCAAGGCCCTGCCTATACACAAAAGATTAAATTAATGTACAGTTTTTCCTACACAGGAGGCAATTAAGGATCAACTGAATACAACCATCACTTGTTACCTGTTTTCACCAGAGGCAGATGCCACTTCAGCTTCTATCTTTCAGGCTGTTATCTATGAGAAAATGGAAGCATATTTTATTGTATGTAGGAAATCCTGAGTTGGAAAGGCAGCTTGAGGCCTCCTTTGCCTCTGTATGCACATGTCTAGTGAATAGCCTAGGAAACATCATGGAAGTGATTAGCAAAGCAAACCCAGGACACCTCAAGAG
The DNA here is from genome assembly GCF_965183815.1 of Platalea leucorodia. NCBI lineage: Eukaryota > Metazoa > Chordata > Aves > Pelecaniformes > Threskiornithidae > Platalea > Platalea leucorodia. Next base: position 10,036,745 of record NC_138839.1, on the reverse strand, counting down.
ATCCCGTAACTACATGAGTCTCTTTCCTTTTCACCCCCCAGTTCCCAAAGCACCAAAGGCAGGAGAGAGCAGGGCAGTCATACGCTTAGGTCGCAGTGGGGAGGAGAGCGTAGGAACAGCCCTCTGGCACCCAGACCAGTAACAACAAGTTCTGCTCTGAACTGGGGCTTAGTCAAAGTGCAAGTACAGCACTGATCCAGGTATGAAACTGAGGGTGTCAGTTAATCCCCGGTGCCACACACACTGTACCTTCTTCTGTTGCCTCCTGCCAATGAACTGTTTTCCAGGCTCTTCCACCTCAGCCCAGCTCAGACACCTGCGCTCTGGCCCAGGGCTGCCTGGGGGCCGGCCACCCTCGGGGCAGCAGCAGGAGCCGCTCTGACCCCGGCTGTGGGGCCGTCCCTGGGGCTGAGCCCTCGGGCCCAGGGCTGGGGCTGGGCCATGGTGGGGCCCACGGGCACTGAGGTCTCCAGGTCCCCCCAGACCTGTCCATGCCGGGAGATACCTGCTCCTGCTCCTGTGCCAGCAGCAAGCCTGGCCCTGGCCCTAGCCCTGGCCCCAGTCCCCACAAGCCCCGGCTGACCCCAGCCCAGCTCTCACCCCTTTCTCCTCAGGCCCCTCGGCCTCAGTCCCCTCCGGCCCCGCCCCGCCCGGCTGGGACTGACAGCCCGCCTCTGCCTCCGCTGATTGGCTCAGCCATGGCCAATGGCGCGGCTGTTGCCGGGCGGGCTCAGGCAGCCCGGGCCTCTCCTCCCAGAGCTGCCCTGTGCCCGCCCGCCCCCTGCGCCGCCACAGCCCCCGGGGCTGGGGACGGGGGATTTCGGGCACATGTGTCCTGGGGCAGGAGCCTGTTACTGTCCTGTAGCTTTTTGAGGATTCAATTGGGGCGTCTTCCGAGGAACAAAGTCAAGTGCCAGAAGCTTCTGTTCAGGCAGTCTCCTGAGCAGACAGGTTGTCCTGAACAGGGCCCTGTTGGGGCACAGGCCTCATCCTGCTGCACTCACCCAGCCCAGCCCAGCTTCTGGGGCATCTCGCCCCCTGACTGCAGCGGCTCCTCAGCCTGTCGGGACATGGGGCCTGCGGAGAGACGGCCTCAAGAAGGGCCACGGCAGCGGGAGCTGCTCTCTCAGCAGTGCAAGGTGTGCGTGCTCAGCTCTGCCCTCCCTCGGTCCGCTTGGGGGGTCTGGGCCTGTGCACGGAGGGAGGGAAGGGAAGGGGGAGAGGGGAGGGGATAGGAGAGGAGCTGCCCTGCATCTGCTCTGGATTGGCAAGCCTTTCTGAAAATGCGGGTCTGTCTGTGCTGCCAGCCACAGCCCTGGGCAGGAGGAGCTGCGTGAGGGGAGCCGCACGCATCGGCCAGGCCGGCACCTGCCAGGAGACGGGGCTTTGCTCCCGGTCCCGCCGCCCGTGCTGAGGCCAAGACCCAGGGCCTTACTCAGGCCTCGCCTTCCCCCGGGCGGTGAGGAGGAGAGATGCCCTGTCCTGGCATGGCCCAGGGCATCCTCCTGTGGCCAGAAGGAAGGACAGAGCCCCGTCACTCTCCCCACGGGGGCTGAACACTGTCCTTTATGTCTGTCCCTGGGGCTCCCCAGTGCTGGCAGGCCCCATAGGGCTTCAGGGCCAAGCAAATGCCAGGGCGCCAGGGGCTCCTGGGGCTCAGGGCAGCCTTGGGCATCTCTGAGGCACAGCTGCCCCTTTGCTTCTGCAGATGCAGTTATTTGCTGCCCTCTTCATGGTCAAAACTGTTTCTCCTCATGGCACGCGGGCTGGACAGATGCCACATTCCTGTTATAGCCTGGGAGGGCTTCAGGGAAACAAGGAGGTGCCAGCGTGCGCACAGGTAGGAGGACAATGAAAAGGATCCGTGACAAGGTTTTTCTGCTGTTTCACATCTGAACTCAGAGAATTGTGTGCATCCTAGCACCAAAGTCAGCTTTTTTGCCTCCAAGCTTCACAGCTTTTTTCCAGTGAAAGCCAGTTGGGCTGAGGTGGGCTTCAGGATGACTCAGCTCCTTCCCTTTTTAATTGTGTGCCTACATTTTTCCTTTTTTCCACCTCTTCTTTCTCCCCACTTCCCCTCAGTTCTGTTCTGTATTAAAGGTAATTTTGATTTGACTTTGTGCACAGATCATAGAGTAGGTTGATACAGGATATAACTATAGACTGGTCTATACTTTCAGAGCTGTAGGCTATAGACTAGATAGATATGGGCTACTAGTAGAGTTGCTATTTTCTAATTATAATTTCTTTTCAGTATTTGAAAATAGGTCAGCATGGGGACAGCAGCGTAGTCCTCCTACTGAGAAGCTGGGCTCAGTCTAGAATGACAAGAGGCACACCCTGACTGATGTAGTAGGAAGGATGACAGGAGCATGGCAAAGACAGCTGTTAAAGCGGCAGCTGAAAGCCAGTCACTCCTGCATACAAGATAGAAAAGTGTGGGCTTGAAAGCTGGAGGGCTCTGCTGCTAACACTAGCAACAGGTCAGCAGCAGGTCCTCTTCAGAGAAGGGGGCGCGCATCTGAGCCTTTCTAAAGGGCCTTTGTAACTGCTGTGAATTGGGGCCCTGTGACAATGGTAAGGTTGTCAGCTTACAGCTCTGCAGCAGTTACAAGTACAACTGAAACAGTTTTGATGGCAAATGCTGTTGTGTGTCTTTCATTTTGGGTGCTCATTTAATTGAGGTAGAATTATTTCTTTGCAATTAGGTGATGGGGATTTTCTTGCACTGATCTCTCTGGAGCACCTTGTGACATCCTAGGTCATCCAGAGCTTTCACCTCTGTTCCTGAGAGGAGCAATGGCTGCAACAGGGACCAACTCCTGTGAGTAAGGGCTTCACCAGCAGGCTTGGATTTTGTGAATGCCGGGAGGTGATGGATGTGCCTGGTGCTCCATCCCTGAATGTTGATGTGCTGACAACCTAGAGTGAATTATGGGATGTTTCCTGATGGCACCCAGACTTACCCAGGTATTTTCTATTAGACACAGAACTTAAAAATGACTTTAAAATGTATAGTGCAAACACAAGAGAGCTTGGTGGTGGGTGGGAAGTGGAATGGACGCTGTCCTCTAGAGGCCATGGCAGTGATCTCCCTGTAGGTGCTGGCTTTAAGCTGGACAAGTACGAATTATCCTCTCTACACCCTTGACGTACTCTCATCCTTTTTCGTTTTGCCCTCTCTCCATACCCATCTGACTCCTAGGCTGATGGGTTGTAATGTTTTCATTATTGATGAGACTGCACACCACCCGTCACTGAACCATGCAATGCCACAGAGAGGTAGCTCTTGTTGGCCTTGGAAATCCCTGGGAATTGAGGGAAATGTTCATCATAACCCCCTTTCTGCCTCCTTCTGGGCACTGCTTGCAGGTTCAGGTTGGGTCTCCTCAGTGTCATCTAGTTGGGTTTTGGCATAAACTAGTAAGTGTTTGGGCGAGGGCGTTTCCCTGAGCCGAGTGCTCTCCTTTCTCACTCTGGCAGCCCACAGGGCAAACCGTGTCCTAGGGTGCATCAAGCACAGCACAGCGAACCAGTTGAGGGAGGTGATGTCCCACTCTATGCTGCACTGATGCAGCCCCACCTCGAGTACTGTGTGCAGTTTTGGGCGCCTCAGTGGAATAAGGACATCAAACTATTAGAGTGTGTGTCCAGAGGAGGGCGACCAAGATGGTGAAGGGTCCCAAGGGCAAGACTTAAAAGGAGCAGCTGAGGTCACTTGGTTTGTTCAGCTTGGAGAAGAGAAGGCTGAGGGGTGCCCTCATTGCAGTGTGCAACTTCCTCAAGTGGGGCAGCAGAGGGGGAGGTGCTGCTCTCCTCTCTCTGGTGACCAGCGACAGGACACGAGGAAATGGAATGAAGCTGCATCAGGGGAAGTTCAGATTGGACATTAGGAAAAGGTTCTTCACTGAGGGTGGTTGGTCACTGGAACGGGCTCCCCGGGGAAGTGGACACGGCACCAAGGCTGTCAGAGTTCAAGGAGTGTCTGGAGGATGCTCTTAGTCAGCTAGTTTAGTGTTAGTCCTGTGAGGAGCAGAGCTTTGGACTCGATAATCCTTATGGGTCTCTTCCAACTTGAGATATTCTGTGATTCTATGACTCCTCCAGGCAGCCTCATCTGTCAATGCAGCTCTGGAGGACTTTAAACCTGAACAGCTGCATGGCGAAAACTGCTTTAAATGTAGCCAGTGAGATGATTACTAACAACATATTAATACTAGATCATGCATGAAGGTGTTGCAGGTCATCAAGTATAAGCTGTCTTTTCCCATAGTTTTAATGCATAATAATGAGATGCAGCTGGTTTTGTTGTTGTTGTTGTTGTTGTTGTTGTTGTTGTTGTTGTAATATAGCTTTATGCAACTGAATATTCCTAAAATAGTGTAAGGATGTGTGAGACATGAATGGTTGTCTGGCTTTCTGGGGGGAAAAAAGGGTGCATGTCAAGGGTGCATTTCACTTGGCTCTGTGCTTGGTTTCAAGGTGTGACAAGATGGTTGCTTCCTCCGAGAGGTTTACAGTCCGTCGTATGCCCAAGGTTTTCATGGTGTGTCTGAAAAGGTTTTAAGATTTCACCGGTGGGAAGATCAGGAAGGTGTGTATGCAATTGGAGTGCAACTTGCTCTTCGTGGAGCAGATTTCCCAAAGCAGTGTGCTCTTTCAAAAGTTGTTCATGTTGGGTTTTTCATGTTCCCTTCCAGGGAGACTTCCCATGGCAAGAAAAGCACATACTCTGCTCCGACAGATCTGCTGTGGCAGAGAACAATTTCCTGCCACCCAAACTTTTACATGTTGCTTTAGCGTAAATCAAGTTGTTATGAGCCCAAACGATGTATTTATCCACCTCTAAGCTTTAGTCTTGGAAGGCTATTTCATGTAGTATTTCAGGATCATTTCTAAGCCCTCTTGGTCTCGCCATAGGTTGTGGAGTATCCCAAGCACTCGAATCTTTGGCCATACTCGTCTCAGAAAGCTGGAGAACTGCTCCTCTATGCCTTATAAGCTGTCCTGGTATATAGCAGTGGCAGCTGTCATGCAGGACATTACGTCTGCTACACGAAGGTAAAGAGCAACTTCCTTCCAAACAAGGGAAACACGGCAGTGTTACTGGCAGCCAAGTTTTTTGGGGAGAAGGTCTCCTTAGCGGCTGGATTGGATTTGTTTTGGGGTAGTCTTGGTTCTGTAGTTTTCTGCCTCTGTTTTTGTGAAGAAAACATGCAGTTCATCTCCAGAAGTCATTGCCTTTCTTTGCAGGCCAGCAATGCACTGTGGTACCAGATGGACGATACGTCTGTGGATCATCGTGACATCAACAGAGTTCTCAGGCAGCAAGCCTATTTACTGTTTTATGTCAGGTAAGAAGTATTGAAGTGTGCTCAGAATATGTTTCCTTTTCATGGTTTTGCTGGTTTTTGTCTCATCCTCCTGAGTGTTTCTCTTTCTGTCATAGGAGACAATTATCATTCAGTGCTGTCAAACTTGAACTATCCCACGTCAGTCCTTATCTTCCCTTGCTGGGCTTTAGGCTGCTGCCCTGGTGTAAACCGCGACTTGCCTGCTATCTGAAGCTGGCTAATGTAGAGAAGAGTACTTAAAGGGGGCCTACAGGAAAGATGGGGAGGGACTCTTTATCAGGGAGTGTAGTGATAGGACGAGGGGTAACAGTTTGTCCTGTTCAGATGGGATAGAGTTAATTTTCTTCCTAGTGGCTGGTATAGTGCTGTGTTTTGGATTTAGGATGAGAATAATGTTGATAACATGCTGATGTTTTGATTGTTGCTGAGTAGTGTTTATACCAGTCAAGGACTTTTCAGCTTCCCATGCTCTGCCCAGTGCACAAGAAGCTGGGAGGGAGCACAGCCAGGGGGGATGACCCAGACTGGCCCAAGGGCTATTCCATACCATATGACATCATGCTCAGTATATAAGCTGGGGGAAGAAGAAGGAAGGGGGGGACGTTCGGCGTGATGGCATTCGTCTTCCCAAGTAACCGTTACTGCTTTCCTGAGGATGGCTGAGCACCTGCCTGCCGATGGGAACGAGGGAATGAATTTCTTGCTTTGCTTTGCTTGCGTGCGCGGCTTTTGCTTTACCTATTAAACTGTCTTTATCTCAACCCATGAGTTTTCTCACTTTTACTCTTCCGATTCTCTCCCCCATCCCATTGTGGGGGAGCGAGCGAGCAACTGTGTCGTTCTTAGCTGCCGGCTGGGGTTAAACCACAACACAGTTATAAACTGAAAGAGGGAAGATTTAGATTAGGTATTAGGAAGAAATTCTTTACTGTGAGGGTGGTGAGACACTGGAAGAGATTGCTCAGAGAAGTTGTGGATGCCCCCTCCCTGGTAGTGTTCAAGGCCAAGTTGGATGGGGCTTTGAGCAACCTGATCTAGTGGAAAATATTTCTGCCCACAGGGGGAGGCAGGGGCTGGAACTAGATGGTCTTTAAGGTCCTTCCAACCAAAACCGTGCTATGATTCTATGATTCTATGAAATGGAACCTTTTCTTTCTCCCCCTTGCCCCCTCACTTCTATGTTCTATTAAAGGTAATTTTGATTTGACTTTGTGCACAGATCATAGAGTAGGTAGATACAGGATACACAGCTCTGAAGGTATAGACCAGTGTATCTCGTAAGGTGCTACGCTCGTTTCAGCAGCTTGGGTACCTGGCTGGCCACCCTTGAGAAGAGCTGGCATGCCACCCTCAGATGTTTCTCACTTGCTGTGTTTGAGGTGAAATAGTATCTCTCATGTTTAGAGTACTTTGGGATAGTACACATTGTGCTGTCTGCTCTGCCTTGGTAGTAAATGATGTGTTTGTGTTTGTAGTTTCATTGCCTTACTCCTTCTTTTGAAGCTCTGATGCAGATCATGCAGGGCCATCGATTGAGGCTGATTTTTTGCATTGTGCCTGCTCTTTTGCTTGGCAGTGCTGCAGGAGGGGAGCCGGGCAGAGCTGCTCCGCTGCTGCTTGCTGGAGTAGCCATGGAGAATTGTTTCATGGAATCGTTTCGTTTGGGTTGGAAAAGACCTTTAAGATCATCAGAGTCCAACCGTTAACCTAGCACTGCCACATCCACCACTAAACCATGTCCCTAAGCACCACATCTACACATCTTTTAAATGCCTGCAGGGATGGGGACTCAACCACTTCCCTGGGCAGCCTCTTCCAATGCTTGACAACCCTTTCAGTGGAGAAATTTTTCCTAATATCCAATCTAAACCTCCCCTGGTGCAACTGGAGGCCATTTCCTCTCGTCCTATCGCTTGGTACTTGGAAGAAGAGACCAACCCCCACCTTGCTACAGCCTCCTTTCAGGCAGTTGTAGAGAGTGAGAAGGTGTCCCCTCAGCCTCCTCTTCTCCAAACTAAACCACCCCAGCTCCCTCAGCCACTCCTCGTAAGACTTGTTCTCTAGACCCTTCTCCAGCTTCCTTGCCCTTCTCTGGCCACGCTCCAGCCCCTCGATGTCCTTCTTATAGTGAGGGGCCCAAAACTGAACACAGTATTTGCGGTGCAGCCTCACCTGTGCCAAGTACAGGGGGACGATTGGTTCCCTAGTCCTGCTGGCCATGCTGTTCTTGATGCAAGCCAGGATGCTATGGGCCTTCTTGGCCACCTGAGCATACTGCTGGCTCATGTTCAGGCGGCTGTTGACCAACACCCCCAGGTCCTTTTCCGCTGGGCAGCTCCCCAGCCACTCCTCCCCAAGCCTGAAGCGTTGCATGGGGTTGTTGTGACCCAAGTGCAGGACCTGGCACTGAGCCTTGTTGACCCTCACCCAGTTGGCCTGGCCCCATCGACCCAGCCTGGCCAGGTCCCTCTGTAGAGCCTTCCTACCCTCCAGCAGATCGACACTCCCGCCCAACTTGGGGTCGTCTGCAAACTGACTGAGGGTGCGCTCAATCCCCTCATCCAGATCATTGGTAAAGATATTAAACAGAACTGGCCCCAATACTGAGCCCCGGGGAACACCACATGAGACTGGCCACCAATTGGATTTAACTCCATGTCACAGTTAAACCCCAGCTGGCAACTAAGCACCACGCAGCCACTCGCTCACTCCCCCCTTGGTGGGAAGGGGGAGAGAATCAGAAGGGTAAAAGGGAGAAAACTCATGGGTTGAGGTAAGAACAGTTTAATAATGGAAGTAAAATAAATTAGAACAGTTAAATATGTAAAGCAAAAACCGTGCACGCAAACAAAGCAAAGCAAGGAATTCATTCCCTCCTTCCCATGGGCAGGCAGGTGTTCAGCCATCCCCAGGAAAGCAGGGCTCCAGCACGTGTAACGGTGACTTGGGAAGACAAACGCCATCACGCCCAACGTCCCCCCCCTTCCTTCTTCTTCCCCCAGCTTCTATACTGAGCATGACATCATATGGTATGGAATAGCCCTTGGGCCAGTCTGGGTCAGCACTCCCCCTGGCTGTGCTCCCTCCCAGCGTCTCCCTCCCTCCCCCAAGTAGTTGCACTACTTAGCAACTCTTTAGCAACAGCTAAATACTTAGCAAGAACTTAGCACTACTTAGCAAGAACCAAAACATCAGTGTGTTCTCAACATTATTCTCATCCTAAACCCAAAACACAGCACTATACCAGCTACTAAGAAGAAAATTAACTCTATCCCAGCTGAAACCAGGACAGTGTGGTAGGCTGGAGTGTGGCTTTATGCCTTATCTGCTAGGCTGGTTCATCTGCCTTGGGAAGATTTTGAGCTGTTGGACAGGTGGGAGTGAGAGCAGGGAAGGCATCTGGCTTTGGGCTCTTGTGTGATTTCGTTAGTGCAAGGACACTGACTAGTTTTGGTTTATCCCTGCTGTTCAGTCCATCATCCTCCAAGAAAGGGAGAAGTCTAAAGGCAGCGCCCTCCCCAGCCAGTTTTGTTGCAGGCATCTGTCTGATGTCCACTGTGGAACTGATGCCTGTGAAGAATGATGTCAAGAGGTGCTGGGACTGCTTTTTTGAGGAAGAACTACAGGCTGAGCCCTGGGCCAGAGAAGTACAAGCTCACAGGGACAGGCCTTGCACAGCCTGTGTAGAAGACAGACCGTTGTGGATTGGGGTGAGCGCCCCTTGCCTCCCTTGAGATCCACTGCCTTCTGGTTGCTGATACAATGTGTGGTGGGGCTGAAGTTGAGCAAAGCCCTGAAATGAGATGAGATTTTGGGAGGGCCATTCTTGTGGTACCAAGGACTCCACCAGAAGCTCATGTCACAGTGCCCTTTCTTCAGCACACAGCGCTGGAGAATGTCCTGTTACATGTCTTTGTCCCATCTGACTCAGGGACTTCCCCTTCCAGGTCAGATGGCTTCTCAAGTTCTCACATTAATCCTTTCCTGGGAACTTTTGATACCTGCTAGGCAGGCTGTTTTCTTTGGAACTGACCGATCCAGCAGAACTGTGCTTATGAAACCACAAATCTGGTATTTGAGGGCTTGTTGCACCCAGGAATAAAGCAGGCTGCATCAATATGACTCTAAGGATTGTTTTGCACAAGGAAAGCTAAAGAAGTGAGGCCTACCTCATTAAAGGCAGCTGTGGGTTGGACTAGATGAGCTACATCTGCAAGCCTTCCTACCTCAGCATCTTCTCTAGTGTGGTTAAGAGATGTAGGTACATAACATGTTCCAGGTATGAACAGAGGGCATCAGGAATTCCAGTAGTGATAAGGTTTTTAATTTTTTTAAACGAAATTGGATTCCCACCTCCAGCTTTTGAAGTCACTTTATCTGGCAGTAGTACAGCAGGATTCCTGAGCGTGCAATTCCACCCGTGGGAACCAATTAATAGCCTCCCATTTGCTATTCAAGCAGCTCAAACCGGAAACAGCCCTTGTTGCAGAGATGCACCCCATAATGCTGGACTGAAGTTAGCTGGCTGTTAGTGAAGACAGTAAGATGAATGACTTACGGAAGCTGTGTTTTCTGCAGTGTTATCTGCACACTCGAACATCATTTCCCCATAGTTACCAATTTCTTGCTAGAGGATGAAATTAATGCTTGAGTTTACTTCCTGACTCCCTAAGCTTATTTTGCTTGTTTTTTACCAGAAGATTGTGAAAATCAATTCACAATCATTCAGCAGGCTGCTGAATTATTATCTGCATCCCGTCTTTACCAATGCTGATGGGTACCAACCTGCAGCTGCTTACAGGACTTGGACTTTTTCTCACTGCCTAGGTGACAAGTGATGCTGTATCAGTCCCCAGATATGCAACACTGTGAATCATAGAATGCTTTGGGATGGAAGCGACCTTTAAATGTCATCTAGTCCACTCCCCCCCGTAATTGGCAGGGCCATCTACAACCAGATCAGGTTGCTCAGAGCCCCATCCAGCCTGGCCTTGAATGTTTGCAAGGATGAGGCATCTCCTACCTCTCCGGGCAACCCCTTCCAGTGTTTCACCACCCTCATTGTAAAAAATTTCTTCCCTATATCTAGTCTGAATCTACCCTCTTTTAGTTTAAAACCATTACCCCTTGTCCTGTCGCTATTGGCCCTGCTAAAAAGTCTGTCCTCATCTTTCTTATAAGCCCCCTTTAAGTATTGAAAGGCCGCAATAAGGTCTCCCCGCAGCCTTCTCTTCTCCAGGCTGAACAACCCCAGCTCTTTCAGCCTTTCCTCATAGCAGAGGTGCTCCATGCCTCTGATCATTTTTGTGGCCTCCTCTGGCCCCGCTCCAACAGGTCCATGTCCTTCTTGTCCTGAGGACCCCAGAGCTGGACACAGTGCTCCAGGTGGGGTCTCACCAGAGCAGAGGGGCAGAATCACCTCCCTCGACTGGCTGGCCATGCTTCTTTTAATGCAGCCCAGGATACGGTTGGCTTTCTGGGCTGCGAGAGCACATTGCTGGCTCATGTCCAGCTTTTCATCTATCAGTACCCCCAAGTCCTTCTCGGCAGGGCTGCACTCAATCCCTTCATCCCCCAGCCTGTACTGATACCGGGGCTTGCCCCAACCCAGGTGCAGGACCTTGCACTTGGCCTTGTTGAACCTCATGAGGTTCACACAGGCCCATTTCTACAAGTTTCTGGGCTACAAGGTGAAGGAGAACTGAAAACAAATAGAAGAAAACAGATGCTAAGCAGGAATTTTGTGTTTCTTTTCCTTTGGTGACTCTTAAAAATAAACGTATCAACAGTTCCACAGCCTGAGAAATGTATGGTGTTCCATGTATCAGTAATAGCCTTGTGTGTTCTATAATTAGCTGCTTTTAACACTAACAAACTAAGCTGAGGAGGGTGACCTTTTTCCAGAAGTTCAGTGACCTTTACTCAAGTTTCAGCGCACACTCTGGGAAACAGCCCAGGGCTTCTTTCTTCACTCTTTCCAGATGATCATCAGCCATGGCCTCAGGTTAGTGAACATTCCCACAGCTCAGGCCCCACTGAGCCTGCTGCACTGCTGGTTGCCACACAGAGGCTTTTCTCCAGTGAGAGAGCATTTGACATGGTCTGGTGTGGAAGTTTTGGTCTTGTGCTTTTCCCACTGACAAGTGCAGACCGTCTTGTGTAGGTAATAGCCCTTATTTTGTGGTTCTATGATTTTCTGGGGAAGGTTTCTTAGCTCTGCTGTAGGAGACAGGTACAATTCCAATCAAGTAGACACATTTCAGGTGTGCCATTTCCTCAAGGGCTTTTCTGGCAGCGGTAAGAAGATGATGTAGTTGTCCTGACCCAATAGATGGTGTGTTCTGTCTTTTCGTCTCAGGAGGATCAGGTGATGAAGAAAGAGACGTTTTCAACGTAGATGGTTAGCAGATGAGCTGTCATTGTCCTCCTGTTGCATTTGCCTTGTCATGACTGACTCAACCAGGAACTGTTTGTCATTCTTCATGGTGAAACCTAGTGGTCTGACAGCTTCCGAGTGCCATACCATTTGAGGAATCCTTCCCAAGGAGCGCAGCAGGGGTTGCAGAGTACATGGTATCAGAGGGCTGACGGAAACAACTGATGTCCATTTTCTATTGGGGTGTAGTTTTTCCTTTTTTACTTCACAGAAGTCATGTTCCTGCACATTCTCTGAATCTAGTTTACCCTACTGAATCATCACAGGTGTAGTCATGATTTTTAAAGCTCAGCCGACCCCAACGCACGTCATTCCTCATGCTTTTGCTTTCCAGAGCTGCACTCAGAAGAGCCTGGTGACCGTGGAACAGAGGTGGACGTGGCACGCCAGACAGGTGTGCCTCCTGAAAGAGCCCTGCTTTGCTCTCCACCCTGGCAGAGCCAGGAGGAGCCATGGCCAGCAAGCAGAAGGAGGAGAGGTATGAGGCAAAGCCAGGCTCACAAATCCTGTTGCAAGGCATCTCATAAGCAAAATGAGTTTTCGATGCAAAACCAGAGTAGACACATGTAGGAACAGCTCCTCACAGAAAATATAAAAAGCCCTGCTCTGCATTCTACTGTGAGGGTAACTGCAAAATTAGCAAAGGTGCTTCTCGTTAGGCATTGGTTGTCCCTCCTCAGCTCCAAATGACAATGTTTAGGAATACTGTGCCCTATAAAAGCAGAATGCAACAGGAGAGGAGTTGGGAAGGGGGCTGTGAGCAGCAGTAGAGTTCAGGTGAGCAGCAAAACCCAGGTGTCTTTCATGGAAGCACTCGCGCTCTGGTAAACTTCTATGATTAGATGTCAGATGAAGAGCACAAACCTGACAACATTTTCCCTCTCTGCCTGATGCGATTGCAAGTCAAGGGGCTAGCTTGGCCATTTTCATTATGATGATGTCCTAAACAAATACTTGCAAGGCTCAGAAATAGAAAAAAAGCATCCTGTTGCCTAATAAGCTAAGTAGTCAGTGAATAATGAGTAATACCCCATCAGCAGTCAACAGAGAAGGCAAGGCACCTTCTAGATAATGATATTTATTTATCATAATATAATCTTATTTATAATAAAAATTGTCACCATTATAATAATTATTATCCACGTTTACAATAACAATTATTCACCATTGATTAACCTTATCCTTTTATTTTTTCAATCTTTACTTATACTAAATGGGATATAGAACATGAATGCTGAAAAGGGCAGAAAATCCTGGAAAATCCTCAGCTGGTCCCAACGCTAACCATCACCTTTATCTGCAAGCCCAGTAAAGCAATGCGTCATTGAGAGGCTCAGTTTGGTCTGCCACGAGACACTTGCTTTACAGACTTACCAAGAAGAAAACTGGCATACTAAGGAATAAGTTTCCCTCTTGTCCGTGGGAGTTTTGCAACTCTGTCAGTTGAATACCAGCCTGCAGTCAAACCCTTCCTTGGAGGAACATTTGGGGGTTTTTTGTTTTGCATGAACAGAGACTGGAGAGGTTGGATAATGCAAATACCGATGTCCTTTATTTTATGTGGACTGATGAGTCGCACAATGTGGTCACTCTTCCAAATCCAGGTCAAAGACGTATCAGCTGGAGGCTGAATGTTTGACATACAGCATTGTCTTGGCAGGCTCCTTGCAAATGCCAGCAGACACAAGTGCCGCAGAAGCAGCAGGACCCCTCCGAGAAAACTGCACCTGGGGCATTTGCTCCACATCAGATGTGTAGACACGGTGCTTAGGGCCATGGTTTAGTGGTGGACTTGGCAGTGTTAGGTTTACAGTTGGACTCGAAGGTCTTAAGTCTCTTTTCCAACTTAAATGATTCTATGATTCTATGACTCATTGCGAGGCTGATATTGTTGACTCAGTCAGGAACAATCCTTGTGAGAGTGACTACTCCTCTGACCCAGTTAAGAGAGGTTTATAGGATCTTATTTCTCCTCTTATATGTGAACATAGCAATGTAACATGGACGATAACCACAAAACACAACTGAACAGTCTTGTTTTCTTAACTTAATGTACTAAAATGAAACTTAATTTACTTATTCCTTTACATTTGTTGCTGGGCAGAGTGTTTTTGTTTTCAACCAATGCCAGTTTGAAAACTAACGTTTCTGGTAATCTGTAGCTTTCTTGTTTGGTTTGGGGGATTTTTGTGGGGGGTTGTTGTGTTTTGTTTTTGTTTTTTTTTTTCCTGAGAAGAGCTGCTTTCATGTTCTTCTGAATTAAGTGTCTGGTTAGCACAAGTAGCCATGTAGGAGGAATCTGTATTGTAATAAATGTATTTTGGCTGGTCAGACAAAGAGGTCACGGTTTTGAGAATCTTTCTGCATCTTTAGTAAGGATTACCAAAGCAGGGCAGAAATGAGTCAACATTAGAAACTTGATGTTACTGTTGCTTAACTGCAGAGCAATTCCTGAGGTTGACGGGGCTCTGACCCAGCTTCGTAAAGGTGGGGAAAGTCATAAAATAGTCAAGAGTGAAAACAGCTAACTTCTCCTGAGAGGTTTCATTTGGTTCCTGCAACGGGAATCTGTATTAGCAAGGACGGCCATCCCTAATGATTGTAATAAAATGAATCCTAAATACCAGGTTGGAAGGGACCTCAAGGATCATCTAGTCCAACCTTTCTTGGCAAAAGCATGGTCTAGACAAGATGGCCCAACACCCTGTCCAGCCGAAGCTTAAAATTGTCCAATGTTGGGGAATCCACCGTTTCCCTGGCGAGATTATTGCAGTGGCTGATTGTTCTCATTGTTAAGAATTTTCCTCTTCTGTCTAATTGGAATCTCCCCAGGAGCAGCTTGTACCCATTACTCCTCGTCTTTTCCATGTGACTCCTTGTAAAAAGGGAGTCTCCATCTTCTTTGTAGCCACCCTTTAAATACTGCAACATGGTGATAAGGTCTCCCCTAAGCCTTCTTTTCTCAAGGCTGAACAAACCCGCTTCTCTCAGCCTTTCCTCATATGGCAGGCTTTCCAGTCCTTGGATCATCTTTGCGGCCCTTCTCTGCACCCTCTCCAGCCTGTCTACATCTTTTTCTATAGCGGGGACCAAAAGTGAACACGGTATCCCAGGTGTGGTCTGTCCACATCCTTTTTGTGTAGTGGGGGCCAAAAGTGAACACAGTATCCCAGGTGTTGCCTGGCAAGCGCTGAGTAGAGTGGGATAATGACTTCTTTATCTCTTCTGGTGATGCCCTTGTTGATGAAACCCAGCATCCTTTTTGCTTTCTTTGCTGCAGCAGGGCACTGTTCAAGGTTATGGAGAGCGGCCTAACAGCGATGTCAGCCAGCTCTCTTAACACCCTCAGTTGGATATTGTCAGGGCCCATCAGTTTGTAGGGGTCAAGCTCCTGCAATAGTTCACGTACCAACTCTTCCTTCACTGATGGTGCGTCTGTGTTTGCATCAACCTGGATTTTTGTTCCCATGGCCTGGGGCCCAACAGTGCTGGTCAAGACAGTGGTGAAGAAAGTGCTGAGAACCTCTGCCTTTTCAGTGTTGTTGGTGACTAATTCACCTCTCCTGTTTAACAGTAGGCCAGTATTTTCCTTCTGTTTCTGCTTGTTGTTAATGTACCTGAAGAACCCTTTCTTCTAGTTTTTGACATCTCTGCCCAATTTCAATTTGAGCTGAGCTTTTGCTTTTCTAAAAAAGCAAAACAATCTCTGCACGCCCTGGCAATGCCCGTGTAGTTCTCAACGGTTATTTGTCCAGTTTTCCATCTCTGGTACACTTCTCTTTTGGTATGGAGCAGACTCAGAAGCTCGCAGTAGCCAAGGGGTATTCTCTTGCTCTGCGGTCATGGTTTCACCCCAGCTGGCAACTAAGCACCACGCAGCCGCTCGCTCACTCCCCCACCGGTGGGATGGGGGAGAGAATCGGAAGGGCAAAAGGGGAAAAACCATGGGTTGAGGTCAGAACAGTTTAATAACCAAAATAAAATAAAAATAGAACAGTAGTAATAGTAATAATAACAATAATAATAAAAACAAGTAATTACAATAAAAAATAAGTAATTACAACAGTAATACAAAGCCAGCGATACACTGTCCAGTTGCTCACCACACGCTGACCGATGCCCAGCACATCCCCCAAGCAGCGATCTTTGCCCCTCCCCCGGCAAACTCCCCTCGCTCATATACTGAGCATGAGTCATGTGGTATGGAATAGCTCCTTGGCCAGTCTGGGTCAGCCCCCTGGCTGTGCCCCCTCCCATCTTCTTCTACACCAGGCAGAGCATGGCAAGCTGAAAAGTCCTTGACCAGTGTGAGCATCACTTAGCAACTACTTAGCACTGCTTAGCAAGCACCAAAACATCACTGTATCATCAACATTGTTCTCATCCTAAACCCAAAACACAGCCCCATACCAGCTTCCAAGAAGAAAATGAACTCTATCCAAGCTGAAAGCAGGACAATGGGGAATGCAGGAAAGCTTTGGAGAAGAGCCTTGCACTCCCCATGGTTCCCTCCCGCTCCTCTCCAGGAGCTGCAAGGTGCAGGACAAGCAGAGGAAAGCGCCCGCAGCCTGAGAAGGCGCAAAAACTGCCAACAGCAGGGAAAAGCCCTGAACACACCACCAGGTGAAACTTTCTGCTGATAAATCCATGACCCATGCATTTATCAGGTATAACATTGCACAACCATGACTAACATGGGCAGTTCAGCAGGCTGTTGCTTTGGTGCCTCTTCTCTCATCTCTCAACCAGTGCTTCAACTGCTTCTGCTTCCTGGGTTTCAGGGGCAGGAGTGGGTAGGGGCAGGCAGGGGCTAGGGCAGGCAGAGTCTCAGACAGGGTGCAAAAGGGAATTTTTCCTTGCTTGCAGCGTCCGGCTACCAAGAGCAAGGCAGGTCCTCACAAATTGGAGCCGTACAGAGCCCGCCAGGAGGAGCGGAGGAAGGCCGTGGAGGTGAACAGGTTGCGGGCAACGGCCCCCGAGCAGTTCCTCTGGTAAATGTCTCCAAGCGCAGGAGGCATTTTCCTGCAGTGGCACGTTCCTCCCTTGCCCGGGCAGCAGCAGCCGGGAAGGACTGTGTGTTCCTGGCAGCTGGCTGGCAGGAGAGCAGCGGGGTCCTGAGGCTGTGCCCCTGAGTCACAGCTGCCTTCCAGCCCCAGGGAGATGTCCGCAGGCAGAAGAGGGGCGGATGGGGACAGGGGTGGGTTCCTCCGGGGTTTGGCCTCTCTTCTGCCAGCTCTCGGCTGATGGGCCTGGGTCTGCAGGGCAGGGCTTGTCTTGGAGACCACAGAAGGCCTCCAAGACCAGAGCTGGTGGGCAGGAGGTCTCTGCCCTCTTCTCTGGACGTCCAGCTGAACACCTTTTGGTTTCTCCTTTAGCTTGGCGAAGAAGATGGAGCTCCGAGAGCCCCGCTAAAAAGCACGAGGCCATTACGGCGGCGCGTGGGACTCGGGCACGGCGCTGCCTCCTCTGCAGCAGCGGAGCCCTTAGCTGCATGGGGCCTTTCCATACACCGTATTCCTCCGGGAGATGCCAAATAAAGACAGCCGGGGGCCTGCTCCCGGCTGTGGTCAGCAACCTGTGCCTGCAAGGACGTTCACTGGCAGGGCTTTGGCATGGATGGGCTGTTAACGATGCCGTGCAACGGCCCATTCTTGCGCAAAAGCAACCTGCCCGCACAGTGCTGCCCATCCCCAGCACCCCTCGCACTGACCGTGCAGAGGCAGCTCGGCCCAGTCTCGCCCAGTGTGGGAGCTGAGTAGCTCAGACGGGAAGAGCGGAGATGCGGGCGTGCAAGAAGGGGAGAGGAGGGGAGGGCAGTGCCCAGCAAGGTGCAGGGAGGGCATCGGAGCTCAGAGGGATGGGCATCGAGGGTGTCTCAGCTTGCCCGGAGGGAGAGAAGGGACCCTGAGCCTCCAAGGCGGAGAAGGCAGGAGACCTGGAAGCTGCGGATGGGACTGCAGGGGATGTGCACAGCCTCACAGGCTGGTTGATGACCTCCAGAGGTCATCTTGTCCAGCCCCCCAGCTCAAGCAGGGCCACCTGCTCCAGTGCCCGGTCACCCTCCCAGTGAAAAAGGGCTTCCTGACGGTCAGAAGGATCACCTGCCGCCACCTGCTGGCAACGCTTTACCGAACGCAACCCCCAGCCCAGGAGAGCTCTAGGCGCCGCCTTTGTGGCAAGGCCAGATTGGTGGCTCATGTTCGATTTAGTGCCCACCAGGACCCCCAGGGCCTTTTCTGCAAAGCTGCTTTCCTCATGAGGCTCCTGTCAGCCCAGTTGCCCAGCCTGATCGCCAGCCCTGGGCCCGGCTGTGTGCCCGCTTTTCGGTCCAGCCCGCTCTCTCCTCCTCCAGCCAAAACAACTTTCTTGTCTTCCCCCGCCACCCAACAACTTTTGTTGACTTTACTTTTCCGTTCACCCCTTGAGGGGTTTGAGATGATAAGAGATTTCCTTGGAGTGCGCTAGATTCGACTTCTGGCTGTGGTACCTGTTCCGATAAGTTGCTATTGGCTTGGCTGTTGCGCATCGGGATGCTGAAGTGTGTACTTTGGGGGCTGAATTATGCCTTTCCTTTAGCGCTCGGGTGCTTGATTCCTTTCTTGCTGGGCGGCAAACTCCAGGCAGTGTTAAGGACTGTTTGCACTGTCTGCGTTTGCTGTGCCGGTTATCACCTTGGTTTGCTTTGCCTGGGAGAGCTCTGATAAAACCCCTGGCCTTGAGCCTGCTCCGGTATTGGGCTCCTGCAGTGCTGTCCCAGCACTCGGAGAACCTGTTCCTGGAGAAAATGAGCAGCTCCACCTTTCCCCGCTTTCTCCTCTGTGGAGAGAAGAAAGAATGGCAGCCTCTCCTCCAGGAGAGGTCTTTCTAGCCTCCTTCCATTGGCCTCTCCGTTCCCTCAATGTTCTTGGGGTAATTAGGCTGCTCCTCCTGATGGGTCTTGTGAGCCTGGTTTTCACTTTGATGAAGGTTTGGGAGGTTAAACAACCAACTGCGAATTCCCCAGAGGAATTTGCTCTAGGGCAATCGATCCCTGGGTGGCAGGGGGTATGGCAGGAGGTGGGCCTAGGTGCCAAGGGCCCTCAGCGACTCTGGCCGCTTAGGATTTCCCACCCAAAAAGGCACGTCAGCCGTCCAAAGTAATACATCATTGGAAGGAGGGGAGCATGCAGACACTGAGCAGAAGGCCTGCTGCTCGGGGGCCACAGAAACGGACAGAGAGAAGCCGATGGCTTGCTCTGAAGCCACCCAAACAGGTGCTGAGACTGAAGCAGAGACCCAGCCCTCGACTCTACTAGTGGCTCGTGTAGTCAAGAAGGAGGAGTGGAAGCAGAGGCCAAGTCGGTCAGCGAGAGAAGCAGCAGCGCCTCCTGGGATGGGGAGAGAGGAAGAAGGAGAAGAGGCAGCCTGTTCTGCAGCAGGACAGGAGCCTGAAGCTTGTCCCGCATTGGAGGGTCTCAGCCAGGGGGCAAGAGGGAATTTGCCCCCCGCGGTTGCAGCGTGCGGCCGCCAAGAGCCAGGCAGGCCCTGACAAATCTGCTGAGAGCCACAGGCCAGCTGAGAAGAGCTGGAATGCACCAGTGCCTTCCCAGTGCCCTCCCCTGGCTGTGGTCGGGGCAGAAACAGGCACGGCGGGCAGGACTGGAGAGCTGAAATGCGGCAGCACGTTGTGCATTGAAAGGCAGGTACGTGGGTTGTGCAGGGAGAGGTGTGGGAACCCTTCCCCGGGCTTCGACAGGGTAACACGTGCCCGAGCGAGCAGGGGATTAGGCGGCGGGGGCGTTGATTCCTCCCTGTAAATCAGAAAGCACTGCTCTTTAATGCCACGGTTTCCCGTTGTGATCAGGTATAGCTAATGCTATAGTTCCACAGAAAAAGATTCCCTTTGCTAGGAATGTGAAACCTGCATTGATTTATGTATTTATTTCAACGATTGTTTTCCGCTTTACCTTGCTAGTTGTGCGTTTGGACGAAGCTCTAATGAGACGTCGGGAGGGTATTTCCACGTGGCTAATGTTTTCTTTCGCCAGAACACAATGCACGCAGAAAACTCGCTCCGTGCTGAGACTGGTAAAAGCAAAGCTCATTTGGAACTATAGTTCCCAGTTTGGCTTTTCTCTGTTCTCTTGCAGTGGTTTCTGGTTACCGACTGCCTTTAATCTGATGGTGACCGTATCAAGTGTCAGCGCCACCTTTTTGCATCAATCTCAGAACCACTTTTCCTATCCAAGTATTTCCCTGCGTTTCAACCTGGTGCGATCAGTTCTGCTCTTGAGAAGACGATGGAATTGAGGTTGTAGTCTTCCAGTTGGGCAGGCAAACCTTGTTACAAACCAGATTTGCTGCCAAATACCCCCGCGCCAGAGGTGAAAGACAGTCCCGCAGGAGGAGACGGTGGCCAAGGAGTTTCCAGAGCTGGGGAAGAGTGGCTGCGCAGCAGCGGGTCGTGAAGGGGCCGTGTTCCATATAAGCTGAGTAGCAGTGAAAAGTCACACTGTGATAGGAGCTTTTCGGAAAAGGATGGTCACGCAAGGGAAGTAACAGCCTTTTCCCTGCTGTTGGCAGCTCTTGGGCCTTCTCAGGCTGCGGGCGCTTTCCTCTGCTTGTCCTGCACCTTGCAGCTCCTGGAGAGGAGGGAGCAGGGAACCATGGGGAGTTCAAGGCTCTTCTCCAAAGCTTTGCTGCATTTCCCACCTTAGCCCTTGGAGCAGCAGGGCTGGAAAGGCTGCAGGAGATGCCTGGGGTTAGCCCTGATGCCCGGTGTCCTTCGGCAGCCGCCGCATGGACGCAGGGGCTGGGGCAGGGAGCGAGAGGGAATTTTTCCTTGCTTGCAGCGTCCGGCTACCAAGAGCAAGGCAGGTCCTCACAAATTGGAGCCGTACAGAGCCCGCCAGGAGGAGCGGAGGAAGGCCGTGGAGGTGAACAGGTTGCGGGCAACGGCCCCCGAGCAGTTCCTCTGGTAAATGTCTCCAAGCGCAGGAGGCATTTTCCTGCACTGGCACGTTCCTCCCTTGCCCGGGCAGCAGCAGCCGGGAAGGACTGTGTGTTCCTGGCAGCTGGCTGGCAGGAGAGCAGCGGGGTCCTGAGGCTGTGCCCCTGAGTCACAGCTGCCTTCCAGCCCCAGGGAGATGTCCGCAGGCAGAAGAGGGGCGGATGGGGACAGGGGTGGGTTCCTCCGGGGTTTGGCCTCTCTTCTGCCAGCTCTCGGCTGATGGGCCTGGGTCTGCAGGGCAGGGCTTGTCTTGGAGACCACAGAAGGCCTCCAAGACCAGAGCTGGTGGGCAGGAGGTCTCTGCCCTCTTCTCTGGACGTCCAGCTGAACACCTTTTGGTTTCTCCTTTAGCTTGGCGAAGAAGATGGAGCTCCGAGAGCCCCGCTAAAAAGCACGAGGCCATTACGGCGGCGCGTGGGACTCGGGCACGGCGCTGCCTCCTCTGCAGCAGCGGAGCCCTTAGCTGCATGGGGCCTTTCCATACACCGTATTCCTCCGGGAGATGCCAAATAAAGACAGCCGGGGGCCTGCTCCCGGCTGTGGTCAGCAACCTGTGCCTGCAAGGACGTTCACTGGCAGGGCTTTGGCATGGACGGGCTGTTAACGATGCCGTGCGACGGCCCATTCTTGCGCAAAAGCAACCTGCCCGCACAGTGCTGCCCATCCCCAGCACCCCTCGCACTGACCGTGCAGAGGCAGCTCGGCCCAGTCTCGCCCAGTGTGGGAGCTGAGTAGCTCAGACGGGAAGAGCGGAGATGCGGGCGTGCAAGAAGGGGAGAGGAGGGGAGGGCAGTGCCCAGCAAGGTGCAGGGAGGGCATCGGAGCTCAGAGGGATGGGCATCGAGGGTGTCTCAGCTTGCCCGGAGGGAGAGAAGGGACCCTGAGCCTCCAAGGCGGAGAAGGCAGGAGACCTGGAAGCTGCGGATGGGACTGCAGGGGATGTGCACAGCCTCACAGGCTGGTTGATGACCTCCAGAGGTCATCTTGTCCAGCCCCCCAGCTCAAGCAGGGCCACCTGCTCCAGTGCCCGGTCACCCTCCCAGTGAAAAAGGGCTTCCTGACGGTCAGAAGGATCACCTGCCGCCACCTGCTGGCAACGCTTTACCGAACGCAACCCCCAGTGCAGGAGAGCTCTAGGCGCCGCCTTTGTGGCAAGGCCAGATTGGTGGCTCATGTTCGATTTAGTGCCCACCAGGACCCCCAGGGCCTTTTCTGCAAAGCTGCTTTCCTCATGAGGCTCCTGTCAGCCCAGTTGCCCAGCCTGATCGCCAGCCCTGGGCCCGGCTGTGTGCCCGCTTTTCGGTCCAGCCCGCTCTCTCCTCCTCCAGCCAAAACAACTTTCTTGTCTTCCCCCGCCACCCAACAACTTTTGTTGACTTTACTTTT
The DNA here is from genome assembly GCF_965183815.1 of Platalea leucorodia. Lineage (NCBI taxonomy): Eukaryota > Metazoa > Chordata > Aves > Pelecaniformes > Threskiornithidae > Platalea > Platalea leucorodia. The sequence continues at coordinate 10,014,580 of NC_138839.1, read as the reverse complement.
CCGTTCACCCCTTGAGGGGTTTGAGATGATAAGAGATTTCCTTGGAGTGCGCTAGATTCGACTTCTGGCTGTGGTACCTGTTCCGATAAGTTGCTACTGGCTTGGCTGTTGCGCATCGGGATGCTGAAGTGTGTACTTTGGGGGCTGAATTATGCCTTTCCTTTAGCGCTCGGGTGCTTGATTCCTTTCTTGCTGGGCGGCAAACTCCAGGCAGTGTTAAGGACTGTTTGCACTGTCTGCGTTTGCTGTGCCGGTTATCACCTTGGTTTGCTTTGCCTGGGAGAGCTCTGATAAAACCCCTGGCCTTGAGCCTGCTCCGGTATTGGGCTCCTGCAGTGCTGTCCCAGCACTCGGAGAACCTGTTCCTGGAGAAAATGAGCAGCTCCACCTTTCCCCGCTTTCTCCTCTGTGGAGAGAAGAAAGAATGGCAGCCTCTCCTCCAGGAGAGGTCTTTCTAGCCTCCTTCCATTGGCCTCTCCGTTCCCTCAATGTTCTTGGGGTAATTAGGCTGCTCCTCCTGATGGGTCTTGTGAGCCTGGTTTTCACTTTGATGAAGGTTTGGGAGGTTAAACAACCAACTGCGAATTCCCCAGAGGAATTTGCTCTAGGGCAATCGATCCCTGGGTGGCAGGGGGTATGGCAGGAGGTGGGCCTAGGTGCCAAGGGCCCTCAGCGACTCTGGCCGCTTAGGATTTCCCACCCAAAAAGGCACGTCAGCCGTCCAAAGTAATACATCATTGGAAGGAGGGGAGCATGCAGACACTGAGCAGAAGGCCTGCTGCTCGGGGGCCACAGAAACGGACAGAGAGAAGCCGATGGCTTGCTCTGAAGCCACCCAAACAGGTGCTGAGACTGAAGCAGAGACCCAGCCCTCGACTCTACTAGTGGCTCGTGTAGTCAAGAAGGAGGAGTGGAAGCAGAGGCCAAGTCGGTCAGCGAGAGAAGCAGCAGCGCCTCCTGGGATGGGGAGAGAGGAAGAAGGAGAAGAGGCAGCCTGTTCTGCAGCAGGACAGGAGCCTGAAGCTTGTCCCGCATTGGAGGGTCTCAGCCAGGGGGCAAGAGGGAATTTGCCCCCCGCGGTTGCAGCGTGCGGCCGCCAAGAGCCAGGCAGGCCCTGACAAATCTGCTGAGAGCCACAGGCCAGCTGAGAAGAGCTGGAATGCACCAGTGCCTTCCCAGTGCCCTCCCCTGGCTGTGGTCGGGGCAGAAACAGGCACGGCGGGCAGGACTGGAGAGCTGAAATGCGGCAGCACGTTGTGCATTGAAAGGCAGGTACGTGGGTTGTGCAGGGAGAGGTGTGGGAACCCTTCCCCGGGCTTCGACAGGGTAACACGTGCCCGAGCGAGCAGGGGATTAGGCGGCGGGGGCGTTGATTCCTCCCTGTAAATCAGAAAGCACTGCTCTTTAATGCCACGGTTTCCCGTTGTGATCAGGTATAGCTAATGCTATAGTTCCACAGAAAAAGATTCCCTTTGCTAGGAATGTGAAACCTGCATTGATTTATGTATTTATTTCAACGATTGTTTTCCGCTTTACCTTGCTAGTTGTGCGTTTGGACGAAGCTCTAATGAGACGTCGGGAGGGTATTTCCACGTGGCTAATGTTTTCTTTCGCCAGAACACAATGCACGCAGAAAACTCGCTCCGTGCTGAGACTGGTAAAAGCAAAGCTCATTTGGAACTATAGTTCCCAGTTTGGCTTTTCTCTGTTCTCTTGCAGTGGTTTCTGGTTACCGACTGCCTTTAATCTGATGGTGACCGTATCAAGTGTCAGCGCCACCTTTTTGCATCAATCTCAGAACCACTTTTCCTATCCAAGTATTTCCCTGCGTTTCAACCTGGTGCGATCAGTTCTGCTCTTGAGAAGACGATGGAATTGAGGTTGTAGTCTTCCAGTTGGGCAGGCAAACCTTGTTACAAACCAGATTTGCTGCCAAATACCCCCGCGCCAGAGGTGAAAGACAGTCCCGCAGGAGGAGACGGTGGCCAAGGAGTTTCCAGAGCTGGGGAAGAGTGGCTGCGCAGCAGCGGGTCGTGAAGGGGCCGTGTTCCATATAAGCTGAGTAGCAGTGAAAAGTCACACTGTGATAGGAGCTTTTCGGAAAAGGATGGTCACGCAAGGGAAGTAACAGCCTTTTCCCTGCTGTTGGCAGCTCTTGGGCCTTCTCAGGCTGCGGGCGCTTTCCTCTGCTTGTCCTGCACCTTGCAGCTCCTGGAGAGGAGGGAGCAGGGAACCATGGGGAGTTCAAGGCTCTTCTCCAAAGCTTTGCTGCATTTCCCACCTTAGCCCTTGGAGCAGCAGGGCTGGAAAGGCTGCAGGAGATGCCTGGGGTTAGCCCTGATGCCCGGTGTCCTTCGGCAGCCGCCGCATGGACGCAGGGGCTGGGGCAGGGAGCGAGAGGGAATTTTTCCTTGCTTGCAGCGTCCGGCTACCAAGAGCAAGGCAGGTCCTCACAAATTGGAGCCGTACAGAGCCCGCCAGGAGGAGCGGAGGAAGGCCGTGGAGGTGAACAGGTTGCGGGCAACGGCCCCCGAGCAGTTCCTCTGGTAAATGTCTCCAAGCGCAGGAGGCATTTTCCTGCACTGGCACGTTCCTCCCTTGCCCGGGCAGCAGCAGCCGGGAAGGACTGTGTGTTCCTGGCAGCTGGCTGGCAGGAGAGCAGCGGGGTCCTGAGGCTGTGCCCCTGAGTCACAGCTGCCTTCCAGCCCCAGGGAGATGTCCGCAGGCAGAAGAGGGGCGGATGGGGACAGGGGTGGGTTCCTCCGGGGTTTGGCCTCTCTTCTGCCAGCTCTCGGCTGATGGGCCTGGGTCTGCAGGGCAGGGCTTGTCTTGGAGACCACAGAAGGCCTCCAAGACCAGAGCTGGTGGGCAGGAGGTCTCTGCCCTCTTCTCTGGACGTCCAGCTGAACACCTTTTGGTTTCTCCTTTAGCTTGGCGAAGAAGATGGAGCTCCGAGAGCCCCGCTAAAAAGCACGAGGCCATTACGGCGGCGCGTGGGACTCGGGCACGGCGCTGCCTCCTCTGCAGCAGCGGAGCCCTTAGCTGCATGGGGCCTTTCCATACACCGTATTCCTCCGGGAGATGCCAAATAAAGACAGCCGGGGGCCTGCTCCCGGCTGTGGTCAGCAACCTGTGCCTGCAAGGACGTTCACTGGCAGGGCTTTGGCATGGACGGGCTGTTAACGATGCCGTGCGACGGCCCATTCTTGCGCAAAAGCAACCTGCCCGCACAGTGCTGCCCATCCCCAGCACCCCTCGCACTGACCGTGCAGAGGCAGCTCGGCCCAGTCTCGCCCAGTGTGGGAGCTGAGTAGCTCAGACGGGAAGAGCGGAGATGCGGGCGTGCAAGAAGGGGAGAGGAGGGGAGGGCAGTGCCCAGCAAGGTGCAGGGAGGGCATCGGAGCTCAGAGGGATGGGCATCGAGGGTGTCTCAGCTTGCCCGGAGGGAGAGAAGGGACCCTGAGCCTCCAAGGCGGAGAAGGCAGGAGACCTGGAAGCTGCGGATGGGACTGCAGGGGATGTGCACAGCCTCACAGGCTGGTTGATGACCTCCAGAGGTCATCTTGTCCAGCCCCCCAGCTCAAGCAGGGCCACCTGCTCCAGTGCCCGGTCACCCTCCCAGTGAAAAAGGGCTTCCTGACGGTCAGAAGGATCACCTGCCGCCACCTGCTGGCAACGCTTTACCGAACGCAACCCCCAGCCCAGGAGAGCTCTAGGCGCCGCCTTTGTGGCAAGGCCAGATTGGTGGCTCATGTTCGATTTAGTGCCCACCAGGACCCCCAGGGCCTTTTCTGCAAAGCTGCTTTCCTCATGAGGCTCCTGTCAGCCCAGTTGCCCAGCCTGATCGCCAGCCCTGGGCCCGGCTGTGTGCCCGCTTTTCGGTCCAGCCCGCTCTCTCCTCCTCCAGCCAAAACAACTTTCTTGTCTTCCCCCGCCACCCAACAACTTTTGTTGACTTTACTTTTCCGTTCACCCCTTGAGGGGTTTGAGATGATAAGAGATTTCCTTGGAGTGCGCTAGATTCGACTTCTGGCTGTGGTACCTGTTCCGATAAGTTGCTATTGGCTTGGCTGTTGCGCATCGGGATGCTGAAGTGTGTACTTTGGGGGCTGAATTATGCCTTTCCTTTAGCGCTCGGGTGCTTGATTCCTTTCTTGCTGGGCGGCAAACTCCAGGCAGTGTTAAGGACTGTTTGCACTGTCTGCGTTTGCTGTGCCGGTTATCACCTTGGTTTGCTTTGCCTGGGAGAGCTCTGATAAAACCCCTGGCCTTGAGCCTGCTCCGGTATTGGGCTCCTGCAGTGCTGTCCCAGCACTCGGAGAACCTGTTCCTGGAGAAAATGAGCAGCTCCACCTTTCCCCGCTTTCTCCTCTGTGGAGAGAAGAAAGAATGGCAGCCTCTCCTCCAGGAGAGGTCTTTCTAGCCTCCTTCCATTGGCCTCTCCGTTCCCTCAATGTTCTTGGGGTAATTAGGCTGCTCCTCCTGATGGGTCTTGTGAGCCTGGTTTTCACTTTGATGAAGGTTTGGGAGGTTAAACAACCAACTGCGAATTCCCCAGAGGAATTTGCTCTAGGGCAATCGATCCCTGGGTGGCAGGGGGTATGGCAGGAGGTGGGCCTAGGTGCCAAGGGCCCTCAGCGACTCTGGCCGCTTAGGATTTCCCACCCAAAAAGGCACGTCAGCCGTCCAAAGTAATACATCATTGGAAGGAGGGGAGCATGCAGACACTGAGCAGAAGGCCTGCTGCTCGGGGGCCACAGAAACGGACAGAGAGAAGCCGATGGCTTGCTCTGAAGCCACCCAAACAGGTGCTGAGACTGAAGCAGAGACCCAGCCCTCGACTCTACTAGTGGCTCGTGTAGTCAAGAAGGAGGAGTGGAAGCAGAGGCCAAGTCGGTCAGCGAGAGAAGCAGCAGCGCCTCCTGGGATGGGGAGAGAGGAAGAAGGAGAAGAGGCAGCCTGTTCTGCAGCAGGACAGGAGCCTGAAGCTTGTCCCGCATTGGAGGGTCTCAGCCAGGGGGCAAGAGGGAATTTGCCCCCCGCGGTTGCAGCGTGCGGCCGCCAAGAGCCAGGCAGGCCCTGACAAATCTGCTGAGAGCCACAGGCCAGCTGAGAAGAGCTGGAATGCACCAGTGCCTTCCCAGTGCCCTCCCCTGGCTGTGGTCGGGGCGTCGGGGCAGAAACAGGCACGGCGGGCAGGACTGGAGAGCTGAAATGCGGCAGCACGTTGTGCATTGAAAGGCAGGTACGTGGGTTGTGCAGGGAGAGGTGTGGGAACCCTTCCCCGGGCTTCGACAGGGTAACACGTGCCCGAGCGAGCAGGGGATTAGGCGGCGGGGGCGTTGATTCCTCCCTGTAAATCAGAAAGCACTGCTCTTTAATGCCACGGTTTCCCGTTGTGATCAGGTATAGCTAATGCTATAGTTCCACAGAAAAAGATTCCCTTTGCTAGGAATGTGAAACCTGCATTGATTTATGTATTTATTTCAACGATTGTTTTCCGCTTTACCTTGCTAGTTGTGCGTTTGGACGAAGCTCTAATGAGACGTCGGGAGGGTATTTCCACGTGGCTAATGTTTTCTTTCGCCAGAACACAATGCACGCAGAAAACTCGCTCCGTGCTGAGACTGGTAAAAGCAAAGCTCATTTGGAACTATAGTTCCCAGTTTGGCTTTTCTCTGTTCTCTTGCAGTGGTTTCTGGTTACCGACTGCCTTTAATCTGATGGTGACCGTATCAAGTGTCAGCGCCACCTTTTTGCATCAATCTCAGAACCACTTTTCCTATCCAAGTATTTCCCTGCGGTTCAACCTGGTGCGATCAGTTCTGCTCTTGAGAAGACGATGGAATTGAGGTTGTAGTCTTCCAGTTGGGCAGGCAAACCTTGTTACAAACCAGATTTGCTGCCAAATACCCCCGCGCCAGAGGTGAAAGACAGTCCCGCAGGAGGAGACGGTGGCCAAGGAGTTTCCAGAGCTGGGGAAGAGTGGCTGCGCAGCAGCGGGTCGTGAAGGGGCCGTGTTCCATATAAGCTGAGTAGCAGTGAAAAGTCACACTGTGATAGGAGCTTTTCGGAAAAGGATGGTCACGCAAGGGAAGTAACAGCCTTTTCCCTGCTGTTGGCAGCTCTTGGGCCTTCTCAGGCTGCGGGCGCTTTCCTCTGCTTGTCCTGCACCTTGCAGCTCCTGGAGAGGAGGGAGCAGGGAACCATGGGGAGTTCAAGGCTCTTCTCCAAAGCTTTGCTGCATTTCCCACCTTAGCCCTTGGAGCAGCAGGGCTGGAAAGGCTGCAGGAGATGCCTGGGGTTAGCCCTGATGCCCGGTGTCCTTCGGCAGCCGCCGCATGGACGCAGGGGCTGGGGCAGGGAGCGAGAGGGAATTTTTCCTTGCTTGCAGCGTCCGGCTACCAAGAGCAAGGCAGGTCCTCACAAATTGGAGCCGTACAGAGCCCGCCAGGAGGAGCGGAGGAAGGCCGTGGAGGTGAACAGGTTGCGGGCAACGGCCCCCGAGCAGTTCCTCTGGTAAATGTCTCCAAGCGCAGGAGGCATTTTCCTGCACTGGCACGTTCCTCCCTTGCCCGGGCAGCAGCAGCCGGGAAGGACTGTGTGTTCCTGGCAGCTGGCTGGCAGGAGAGCAGCGGGGTCCTGAGGCTGTGCCCCTGAGTCACAGCTGCCTTCCAGCCCCAGGGAGATGTCCGCAGGCAGAAGAGGGGCGGATGGGGACAGGGGTGGGTTCCTCCGGGGTTTGGCCTCTCTTCTGCCAGCTCTCGGCTGATGGGCCTGGGTCTGCAGGGCAGGGCTTGTCTTGGAGACCACAGAAGGCCTCCAAGACCAGAGCTGGTGGGCAGGAGGTCTCTGCCCTCTTCTCTGGACGTCCAGCTGAACACCTTTTGGTTTCTCCTTTAGCTTGGCGAAGAAGATGGAGCTCCGAGAGCCCCGCTAAAAAGCACGAGGCCATTACGGCGGCGCGTGGGACTCGGGCACGGCGCTGCCTCCTCTGCAGCAGCGGAGCCCTTAGCTGCATGGGGCCTTTCCATACACCGTATTCCTCCGGGAGATGCCAAATAAAGACAGCCGGGGGCCTGCTCCCGGCTGTGGTCAGCAACCTGTGCCTGCAAGGACGTTCACTGGCAGGGCTTTGGCATGGACGGGCTGTTAACGATGCCGTGCGACGGCCCATTCTTGCGCAAAAGCAACCTGCCCGCACAGTGCTGCCCATCCCCAGCACCCCTCGCACTGACCGTGCAGAGGCAGCTCGGCCCAGTCTCGCCCAGTGTGGGAGCTGAGTAGCTCAGACGGGAAGAGCGGAGATGCGGGCGTGCAAGAAGGGGAGAGGAGGGGAGGGCAGTGCCCAGCAAGGTGCAGGGAGGGCATCGGAGCTCAGAGGGATGGGCATCGAGGGTGTCTCAGCTTGCCCGGAGGGAGAGAAGGGACCCTGAGCCTCCAAGGCGGAGAAGGCAGGAGACCTGGAAGCTGCGGATGGGACTGCAGGGGATGTGCACAGCCTCACAGGCTGGTTGATGACCTCCAGAGGTCATCTTGTCCAGCCCCCCAGCTCAAGCAGGGCCACCTGCTCCAGTGCCCGGTCACCCTCCCAGTGAAAAAGGGCTTCCTGACGGTCAGAAGGATCACCTGCCGCCACCTGCTGGCAACGCTTTACCGAACGCAACCCCCAGTGCAGGAGAGCTCTAGGCGCCGCCTTTGTGGCAAGGCCAGATTGGTGGCTCATGTTCGATTTAGTGCCCACCAGGACCCCCAGGGCCTTTTCTGCAAAGCTGCTTTCCTCATGAGGCTCCTGTCAGCCCAGTTGCCCAGCCTGATCGCCAGCCCTGGGCCCGGCTGTGTGCCCGCTTTTCGGTCCAGCCCGCTCTCTCCTCCTCCAGCCAAAACAACTTTCTTGTCTTCCCCCGCCACCCAACAACTTTTGTTGACTTTACTTTTCCGTTCACCCCTTGAGGGGTTTGAGATGATAAGAGATTTCCTTGGAGTGCGCTAGATTCGACTTCTGGCTGTGGTACCTGTTCCGATAAGTTGCTACTGGCTTGGCTGTTGCGCATCGGGATGCTGAAGTGTGTACTTTGGGGGCTGAATTATGCCTTTCCTTTAGCGCTCGGGTGCTTGATTCCTTTCTTGCTGGGCGGCAAACTCCAGGCAGTGTTAAGGACTGTTTGCACTGTCTGCGTTTGCTGTGCCGGTTATCACCTTGGTTTGCTTTGCCTGGGAGAGCTCTGATAAAACCCCTGGCCTTGAGCCTGCTCCGGTATTGGGCTCCTGCAGTGCTGTCCCAGCACTCGGAGAACCTGTTCCTGGAGAAAATGAGCAGCTCCACCTTTCCCCGCTTTCTCCTCTGTGGAGAGAAGAAAGAATGGCAGCCTCTCCTCCAGGAGAGGTCTTTCTAGCCTCCTTCCATTGGCCTCTCCGTTCCCTCAATGTTCTTGGGGTAATTAGGCTGCTCCTCCTGATGGGTCTTGTGAGCCTGGTTTTCACTTTGATGAAGGTTTGGGAGGTTAAACAACCAACTGCGAATTCCCCAGAGGAATTTGCTCTAGGGCAATCGATCCCTGGGTGGCAGGGGGTATGGCAGGAGGTGGGCCTAGGTGCCAAGGGCCCTCAGCGACTCTGGCCGCTTAGGATTTCCCACCCAAAAAGGCACGTCAGCCGTCCAAAGTAATACATCATTGGAAGGAGGGGAGCATGCAGACACTGAGCAGAAGGCCTGCTGCTCGGGGGCCACAGAAACGGACAGAGAGAAGCCGATGGCTTGCTCTGAAGCCACCCAAACAGGTGCTGAGACTGAAGCAGAGACCCAGCCCTCGACTCTACTAGTGGCTCGTGTAGTCAAGAAGGAGGAGTGGAAGCAGAGGCCAAGTCGGTCAGCGAGAGAAGCAGCAGCGCCTCCTGGGATGGGGAGAGAGGAAGAAGGAGAAGAGGCAGCCTGTTCTGCAGCAGGACAGGAGCCTGAAGCTTGTCCCGCATTGGAGGGTCTCAGCCAGGGGGCAAGAGGGAATTTGCCCCCCGCGGTTGCAGCGTGCGGCCGCCAAGAGCCAGGCAGGCCCTGACAAATCTGCTGAGAGCCACAGGCCAGCTGAGAAGAGCTGGAATGCACCAGTGCCTTCCCAGTGCCCTCCCCTGGCTGTGGTCGGGGCAGAAACAGGCACGGCGGGCAGGACTGGAGAGCTGAAATGCGGCAGCACGTTGTGCATTGAAAGGCAGGTACGTGGGTTGTGCAGGGAGAGGTGTGGGAACCCTTCCCCGGGCTTCGACAGGGTAACACGTGCCCGAGCGAGCAGGGGATTAGGCGGCGGGGGCGTTGATTCCTCCCTGTAAATCAGAAAGCACTGCTCTTTAATGCCACGGTTTCCCGTTGTGATCAGGTATAGCTAATGCTATAGTTCCACAGAAAAAGATTCCCTTTGCTAGGAATGTGAAACCTGCATTGATTTATGTATTTATTTCAACGATTGTTTTCCGCTTTACCTTGCTAGTTGTGCGTTTGGACGAAGCTCTAATGAGACGTCGGGAGGGTATTTCCACGTGGCTAATGTTTTCTTTCGCCAGAACACAATGCACGCAGAAAACTCGCTCCGTGCTGAGACTGGTAAAAGCAAAGCTCATTTGGAACTATAGTTCCCAGTTTGGCTTTTCTCTGTTCTCTTGCAGTGGTTTCTGGTTACCGACTGCCTTTAATCTGATGGTGACCGTATCAAGTGTCAGCGCCACCTTTTTGCATCAATCTCAGAACCACTTTTCCTATCCAAGTATTTCCCTGCGTTTCAACCTGGTGCGATCAGTTCTGCTCTTGAGAAGACGATGGAATTGAGGTTGTAGTCTTCCAGTTGGGCAGGCAAACCTTGTTACAAACCAGATTTGCTGCCAAATACCCCCGCGCCAGAGGTGAAAGACAGTCCCGCAGGAGGAGACGGTGGCCAAGGAGTTTCCAGAGCTGGGGAAGAGTGGCTGCGCAGCAGCGGGTCGTGAAGGGGCCGTGTTCCATATAAGCTGAGTAGCAGTGAAAAGTCACACTGTGATAGGAGCTTTTCGGAAAAGGATGGTCACGCAAGGGAAGTAACAGCCTTTTCCCTGCTGTTGGCAGCTCTTGGGCCTTCTCAGGCTGCGGGCGCTTTCCTCTGCTTGTCCTGCACCTTGCAGCTCCTGGAGAGGAGGGAGCAGGGAACCATGGGGAGTTCAAGGCTCTTCTCCAAAGCTTTGCTGCATTTCCCACCTTAGCCCTTGGAGCAGCAGGGCTGGAAAGGCTGCAGGAGATGCCTGGGGTTAGCCCTGATGCCCGGTGTCCTTCGGCAGCCGCCGCATGGACGCAGGGGCTGGGGCAGGGAGCGAGAGGGAATTTTTCCTTGCTTGCAGCGTCCGGCTACCAAGAGCAAGGCAGGTCCTCACAAATTGGAGCCGTACAGAGCCCGCCAGGAGGAGCGGAGGAAGGCCGTGGAGGTGAACAGGTTGCGGGCAACGGCCCCCGAGCAGTTCCTCTGGTAAATGTCTCCAAGCGCAGGAGGCATTTTCCTGCACTGGCACGTTCCTCCCTTGCCCGGGCAGCAGCAGCCGGGAAGGACTGTGTGTTCCTGGCAGCTGGCTGGCAGGAGAGCAGCGGGGTCCTGAGGCTGTGCCCCTGAGTCACAGCTGCCTTCCAGCCCCAGGGAGATGTCCGCAGGCAGAAGAGGGGCGGATGGGGACAGGGGTGGGTTCCTCCGGGGTTTGGCCTCTCTTCTGCCAGCTCTCGGCTGATGGGCCTGGGTCTGCAGGGCAGGGCTTGTCTTGGAGACCACAGAAGGCCTCCAAGACCAGAGCTGGTGGGCAGGAGGTCTCTGCCCTCTTCTCTGGACGTCCAGCTGAACACCTTTTGGTTTCTCCTTTAGCTTGGCGAAGAAGATGGAGCTCCGAGAGCCCCGCTAAAAAGCACGAGGCCATTACGGCGGCGCGTGGGACTCGGGCACGGCGCTGCCTCCTCTGCAGCAGCGGAGCCCTTAGCTGCATGGGGCCTTTCCATACACCGTATTCCTCCGGGAGATGCCAAATAAAGACAGCCGGGGGCCTGCTCCCGGCTGTGGTCAGCAACCTGTGCCTGCAAGGACGTTCACTGGCAGGGCTTTGGCATGGACGGGCTGTTAACGATGCCGTGCGACGGCCCATTCTTGCGCAAAAGCAACCTGCCCGCACAGTGCTGCCCATCCCCAGCACCCCTCGCACTGACCGTGCAGAGGCAGCTCGGCCCAGTCTCGCCCAGTGTGGGAGCTGAGTAGCTCAGACGGGAAGAGCGGAGATGCGGGCGTGCAAGAAGGGGAGAGGAGGGGAGGGCAGTGCCCAGCAAGGTGCAGGGAGGGCATCGGAGCTCAGAGGGATGGGCATCGAGGGTGTCTCAGCTTGCCCGGAGGGAGAGAAGGGACCCTGAGCCTCCAAGGCGGAGAAGGCAGGAGACCTGGAAGCTGCGGATGGGACTGCAGGGGATGTGCACAGCCTCACAGGCTGGTTGATGACCTCCAGAGGTCATCTTGTCCAGCCCCCCAGCTCAAGCAGGGCCACCTGCTCCAGTGCCCGGTCACCCTCCCAGTGAAAAAGGGCTTCCTGACGGTCAGAAGGATCACCTGCCGCCACCTGCTGGCAACGCTTTACCGAACGCAACCCCCAGTGCAGGAGAGCTCTAGGCGCCGCCTTTGTGGCAAGGCCAGATTGGTGGCTCATGTTCGATTTAGTGCCCACCAGGACCCCCAGGGCCTTTTCTGCAAAGCTGCTTTCCTCATGAGGCTCCTGTCAGCCCAGTTGCCCAGCCTGATCGCCAGCCCTGGGCCCGGCTGTGTGCCCGCTTTTCGGTCCAGCCCGCTCTCTCCTCCTCCAGCCAAAACAACTTTCTTGTCTTCCCCCGCCACCCAACAACTTTTGTTGACTTTACTTTTCCGTTCACCCCTTGAGGGGTTTGAGATGATAAGAGATTTCCTTGGAGTGCGCTAGATTCGACTTCTGGCTGTGGTACCTGTTCCGATAAGTTGCTACTGGCTTGGCTGTTGCGCATCGGGATGCTGAAGTGTGTACTTTGGGGGCTGAATTATGCCTTTCCTTTAGCGCTCGGGTGCTTGATTCCTTTCTTGCTGGGCGGCAAACTCCAGGCAGTGTTAAGGACTGTTTGCACTGTCTGCGTTTGCTGTGCCGGTTATCACCTTGGTTTGCTTTGCCTGGGAGAGCTCTGATAAAACCCCTGGCCTTGAGCCTGCTCCGGTATTGGGCTCCTGCAGTGCTGTCCCAGCACTCGGAGAACCTGTTCCTGGAGAAAATGAGCAGCTCCACCTTTCCCCGCTTTCTCCTCTGTGGAGAGAAGAAAGAATGGCAGCCTCTCCTCCAGGAGAGGTCTTTCTAGCCTCCTTCCATTGGCCTCTCCGTTCCCTCAATGTTCTTGGGGTAATTAGGCTGCTCCTCCTGATGGGTCTTGTGAGCCTGGTTTTCACTTTGATGAAGGTTTGGGAGGTTAAACAACCAACTGCGAATTCCCCAGAGGAATTTGCTCTAGGGCAATCGATCCCTGGGTGGCAGGGGGTATGGCAGGAGGTGGGCCTAGGTGCCAAGGGCCCTCAGCGACTCTGGCCGCTTAGGATTTCCCACCCAAAAAGGCACGTCAGCCGTCCAAAGTAATACATCATTGGAAGGAGGGGAGCATGCAGACACTGAGCAGAAGGCCTGCTGCTCGGGGGCCACAGAAACGGACAGAGAGAAGCCGATGGCTTGCTCTGAAGCCACCCAAACAGGTGCTGAGACTGAAGCAGAGACCCAGCCCTCGACTCTACTAGTGGCTCGTGTAGTCAAGAAGGAGGAGTGGAAGCAGAGGCCAAGTCGGTCAGCGAGAGAAGCAGCAGCGCCTCCTGGGATGGGGAGAGAGGAAGAAGGAGAAGAGGCAGCCTGTTCTGCAGCAGGACAGGAGCCTGAAGCTTGTCCCGCATTGGAGGGTCTCAGCCAGGGGGCAAGAGGGAATTTGCCCCCCGCGGTTGCAGCGTGCGGCCGCCAAGAGCCAGGCAGGCCCTGACAAATCTGCTGAGAGCCACAGGCCAGCTGAGAAGAGCTGGAATGCACCAGTGCCTTCCCAGTGCCCTCCCCTGGCTGTGGTCGGGGCAGAAACAGGCACGGCGGGCAGGACTGGAGAGCTGAAATGCGGCAGCACGTTGTGCATTGAAAGGCAGGTACGTGGGTTGTGCAGGGAGAGGTGTGGGAACCCTTCCCCGGGCTTCGACAGGGTAACACGTGCCCGAGCGAGCAGGGGATTAGGCGGCGGGGGCGTTGATTCCTCCCTGTAAATCAGAAAGCACTGCTCTTTAATGCCACGGTTTCCCGTTGTGATCAGGTATAGCTAATGCTATAGTTCCACAGAAAAAGATTCCCTTTGCTAGGAATGTGAAACCTGCATTGATTTATGTATTTATTTCAACGATTGTTTTCCGCTTTACCTTGCTAGTTGTGCGTTTGGACGAAGCTCTAATGAGACGTCGGGAGGGTATTTCCACGTGGCTAATGTTTTCTTTCGCCAGAACACAATGCACGCAGAAAACTCGCTCCGTGCTGAGACTGGTAAAAGCAAAGCTCATTTGGAACTATAGTTCCCAGTTTGGCTTTTCTCTGTTCTCTTGCAGTGGTTTCTGGTTACCGACTGCCTTTAATCTGATGGTGACCGTATCAAGTGTCAGCGCCACCTTTTTGCATCAATCTCAGAACCACTTTTCCTATCCAAGTATTTCCCTGCGTTTCAACCTGGTGCGATCAGTTCTGCTCTTGAGAAGACGATGGAATTGAGGTTGTAGTCTTCCAGTTGGGCAGGCAAACCTTGTTACAAACCAGATTTGCTGCCAAATACCCCCGCGCCAGAGGTGAAAGACAGTCCCGCAGGAGGAGACGGTGGCCAAGGAGTTTCCAGAGCTGGGGAAGAGTGGCTGCGCAGCAGCGGGTCGTGAAGGGGCCGTGTTCCATATAAGCTGAGTAGCAGTGAAAAGTCACACTGTGATAGGAGCTTTTCGGAAAAGGATGGTCACGCAAGGGAAGTAACAGCCTTTTCCCTGCTGTTGGCAGCTCTTGGGCCTTCTCAGGCTGCGGGCGCTTTCCTCTGCTTGTCCTGCACCTTGCAGCTCCTGGAGAGGAGGGAGCAGGGAACCATGGGGAGTTCAAGGCTCTTCTCCAAAGCTTTGCTGCATTTCCCACCTTAGCCCTTGGAGCAGCAGGGCTGGAAAGGCTGCAGGAGATGCCTGGGGTTAGCCCTGATGCCCGGTGTCCTTCGGCAGCCGCCGCATGGACGCAGGGGCTGGGGCAGGGAGCGAGAGGGAATTTTTCCTTGCTTGCAGCGTCCGGCTACCAAGAGCAAGGCAGGTCCTCACAAATTGGAGCCGTACAGAGCCCGCCAGGAGGAGCGGAGGAAGGCCGTGGAGGTGAACAGGTTGCGGGCAACGGCCCCCGAGCAGTTCCTCTGGTAAATGTCTCCAAGCGCAGGAGGCATTTTCCTGCACTGGCACGTTCCTCCCTTGCCCGGGCAGCAGCAGCCGGGAAGGACTGTGTGTTCCTGGCAGCTGGCTGGCAGGAGAGCAGCGGGGTCCTGAGGCTGTGCCCCTGAGTCACAGCTGCCTTCCAGCCCCAGGGAGATGTCCGCAGGCAGAAGAGGGGCGGATGGGGACAGGGGTGGGTTCCTCCGGGGTTTGGCCTCTCTTCTGCCAGCTCTCGGCTGATGGGCCTGGGTCTGCAGGGCAGGGCTTGTCTTGGAGACCACAGAAGGCCTCCAAGACCAGAGCTGGTGGGCAGGAGGTCTCTGCCCTCTTCTCTGGACGTCCAGCTGAACACCTTTTGGTTTCTCCTTTAGCTTGGCGAAGAAGATGGAGCTCCGAGAGCCCCGCTAAAAAACACGAGGCCATTACGGCGGCGCGTGGGACTCGGGCACGGCGCTGCCTCCTCTGCAGCAGCGGAGCCCTTAGCTGCATGGGGCCTTTCCATACACCGTATTCCTCCGGGAGATGCCAAATAAAGACAGCCGGGGGCCTGCTCCCGGCTGTGGTCAGCAACCTGTGCCTGCAAGGACGTTCACTGGCAGGGCTTTGGCATGGACGGGCTGTTAACGATGCCGTGCGACGGCCCATTCTTGCGCAAAAGCAACCTGCCCGCACAGTGCTGCCCATCCCCAGCACCCCTCGCACTGACCGTGCAGAGGCAGCTCGGCCCAGTCTCGCCCAGTGTGGGAGCTGAGTAGCTCAGACGGGAAGAGCGGAGATGCGGGCGTGCAAGAAGGGGAGAGGAGGGGAGGGCAGTGCCCAGCAAGGTGCAGGGAGGGCATCGGAGCTCAGAGGGATGGGCATCGAGGGTGTCTCAGCTTGCCCGGAGGGAGAGAAGGGACCCTGAGCCTCCAAGGCGGAGAAGGCAGGAGACCTGGAAGCTGCGGATGGGACTGCAGGGGATGTGCACAGCCTCACAGGCTGGTTGATGACCTCCAGAGGTCATCTTGTCCAGCCCCCCAGCTCAAGCAGGGCCACCTGCTCCAGTGCCCGGTCACCCTCCCAGTGAAAAAGGGCTTCCTGACGGTCAGAAGGATCACCTGCCGCCACCTGCTGGCAACGCTTTACCGAACGCAACCCCCAGCCCAGGAGAGCTCTAGGCGCCGCCTTTGTGGCAAGGCCAGATTGGTGGCTCATGTTCGATTTAGTGCCCACCAGGACCCCCAGGGCCTTTTCTGCAAAGCTGCTTTCCTCATGAGGCTCCTGTCAGCCCAGTTGCCCAGCCTGATCGCCAGCCCTGGGCCCGGCTGTGTGCCCGCTTTTCGGTCCAGCCCGCTCTCTCCTCCTCCAGCCAAAACAACTTTCTTGTCTTCCCCCGCCACCCAACAACTTTTGTTGACTTTACTTTTCCGTTCACCCCTTGAGGGGTTTGAGATGATAAGAGATTTCCTTGGAGTGCGCTAGATTCGACTTCTGGCTGTGGTACCTGTTCCGATAAGTTGCTATTGGCTTGGCTGTTGCGCATCGGGATGCTGAAGTGTGTACTTTGGGGGCTGAATTATGCCTTTCCTTTAGCGCTCGGGTGCTTGATTCCTTTCTTGCTGGGCGGCAAACTCCAGGCAGTGTTAAGGACTGTTTGCACTGTCTGCGTTTGCTGTGCCGGTTATCACCTTGGTTTGCTTTGCCTGGGAGAGCTCTGATAAAACCCCTGGCCTTGAGCCTGCTCCGGTATTGGGCTCCTGCAGTGCTGTCCCAGCACTCGGAGAACCTGTTCCTGGAGAAAATGAGCAGCTCCACCTTTCCCCGCTTTCTCCTCTGTGGAGAGAAGAAAGAATGGCAGCCTCTCCTCCAGGAGAGGTCTTTCTAGCCTCCTTCCATTGGCCTCTCCGTTCCCTCAATGTTCTTGGGGTAATTAGGCTGCTCCTCCTGATGGGTCTTGTGAGCCTGGTTTTCACTTTGATGAAGGTTTGGGAGGTTAAACAACCAACTGCGAATTCCCCAGAGGAATTTGCTCTAGGGCAATCGATCCCTGGGTGGCAGGGGGTATGGCAGGAGGTGGGCCTAGGTGCCAAGGGCCCTCAGCGACTCTGGCCGCTTAGGATTTCCCACCCAAAAAGGCACGTCAGCCGTCCAAAGTAATACATCATTGGAAGGAGGGGAGCATGCAGACACTGAGCAGAAGGCCTGCTGCTCGGGGGCCACAGAAACGGACAGAGAGAAGCCGATGGCTTGCTCTGAAGCCACCCAAACAGGTGCTGAGACTGAAGCAGAGACCCAGCCCTCGACTCTACTAGTGGCTCGTGTAGTCAAGAAGGAGGAGTGGAAGCAGAGGCCAAGTCGGTCAGCGAGAGAAGCAGCAGCGCCTCCTGGGATGGGGAGAGAGGAAGAAGGAGAAGAGGCAGCCTGTTCTGCAGCAGGACAGGAGCCTGAAGCTTGTCCCGCATTGGAGGGTCTCAGCCAGGGGGCAAGAGGGAATTTGCCCCCCGCGGTTGCAGCGTGCGGCCGCCAAGAGCCAGGCAGGCCCTGACAAATCTGCTGAGAGCCACAGGCCAGCTGAGAAGAGCTGGAATGCACCAGTGCCTTCCCAGTGCCCTCCCCTGGCTGTGGTCGGGGCGTCGGGGCAGAAACAGGCACGGCGGGCAGGACTGGAGAGCTGAAATGCGGCAGCACGTTGTGCATTGAAAGGCAGGTACGTGGGTTGTGCAGGGAGAGGTGTGGGAACCCTTCCCCGGGCTTCGACAGGGTAACACGTGCCCGAGCGAGCAGGGGATTAGGCGGCGGGGGCGTTGATTCCTCCCTGTAAATCAGAAAGCACTGCTCTTTAATGCCACGGTTTCCCGTTGTGATCAGGTATAGCTAATGCTATAGTTCCACAGAAAAAGATTCCCTTTGCTAGGAATGTGAAACCTGCATTGATTTATGTATTTATTTCAACGATTGTTTTCCGCTTTACCTTGCTAGTTGTGCGTTTGGACGAAGCTCTAATGAGACGTCGGGAGGGTATTTCCACGTGGCTAATGTTTTCTTTCGCCAGAACACAATGCACGCAGAAAACTCGCTCCGTGCTGAGACTGGTAAAAGCAAAGCTCATTTGGAACTATAGTTCCCAGTTTGGCTTTTCTCTGTTCTCTTGCAGTGGTTTCTGGTTACCGACTGCCTTTAATCTGATGGTGACCGTATCAAGTGTCAGCGCCACCTTTTTGCATCAATCTCAGAACCACTTTTCCTATCCAAGTATTTCCCTGCGGTTCAACCTGGTGCGATCAGTTCTGCTCTTGAGAAGACGATGGAATTGAGGTTGTAGTCTTCCAGTTGGGCAGGCAAACCTTGTTACAAACCAGATTTGCTGCCAAATACCCCCGCGCCAGAGGTGAAAGACAGTCCCGCAGGAGGAGACGGTGGCCAAGGAGTTTCCAGAGCTGGGGAAGAGTGGCTGCGCAGCAGCGGGTCGTGAAGGGGCCGTGTTCCATATAAGCTGAGTAGCAGTGAAAAGTCACACTGTGATAGGAGCTTTTCGGAAAAGGATGGTCACGCAAGGGAAGTAACAGCCTTTTCCCTGCTGTTGGCAGCTCTTGGGCCTTCTCAGGCTGCGGGCGCTTTCCTCTGCTTGTCCTGCACCTTGCAGCTCCTGGAGAGGAGGGAGCAGGGAACCATGGGGAGTTCAAGGCTCTTCTCCAAAGCTTTGCTGCATTTCCCACCTTAGCCCTTGGAGCAGCAGGGCTGGAAAGGCTGCAGGAGATGCCTGGGGTTAGCCCTGATGCCCGGTGTCCTTCGGCAGCCGCCGCATGGACGCAGGGGCTGGGGCAGGGAGCGAGAGGGAATTTTTCCTTGCTTGCAGCGTCCGGCTACCAAGAGCAAGGCAGGTCCTCACAAATTGGAGCCGTACAGAGCCCGCCAGGAGGAGCGGAGGAAGGCCGTGGAGGTGAACAGGTTGCGGGCAACGGCCCCCGAGCAGTTCCTCTGGTAAATGTCTCCAAGCGCAGGAGGCATTTTCCTGCACTGGCACGTTCCTCCCTTGCCCGGGCAGCAGCAGCCGGGAAGGACTGTGTGTTCCTGGCAGCTGGCTGGCAGGAGAGCAGCGGGGTCCTGAGGCTGTGCCCCTGAGTCACAGCTGCCTTCCAGCCCCAGGGAGATGTCCGCAGGCAGAAGAGGGGCGGATGGGGACAGGGGTGGGTTCCTCCGGGGTTTGGCCTCTCTTCTGCCAGCTCTCGGCTGATGGGCCTGGGTCTGCAGGGCAGGGCTTGTCTTGGAGACCACAGAAGGCCTCCAAGACCAGAGCTGGTGGGCAGGAGGTCTCTGCCCTCTTCTCTGGACGTCCAGCTGAACACCTTTTGGTTTCTCCTTTAGCTTGGCGAAGAAGATGGAGCTCCGAGAGCCCCGCTAAAAAGCACGAGGCCATTACGGCGGCGCGTGGGACTCGGGCACGGCGCTGCCTCCTCTGCAGCAGCGGAGCCCTTAGCTGCATGGGGCCTTTCCATACACCGTATTCCTCCGGGAGATGCCAAATAAAGACAGCCGGGGGCCTGCTCCCGGCTGTGGTCAGCAACCTGTGCCTGCAAGGACGTTCACTGGCAGGGCTTTGGCATGGACGGGCTGTTAACGATGCCGTGCGACGGCCCATTCTTGCGCAAAAGCAACCTGCCCGCACAGTGCTGCCCATCCCCAGCACCCCTCGCACTGACCGTGCAGAGGCAGCTCGGCCCAGTCTCGCCCAGTGTGGGAGCTGAGTAGCTCAGACGGGAAGAGCGGAGATGCGGGCGTGCAAGAAGGGGAGAGGAGGGGAGGGCAGTGCCCAGCAAGGTGCAGGGAGGGCATCGGAGCTCAGAGGGATGGGCATCGAGGGTGTCTCAGCTTGCCCGGAGGGAGAGAAGGGACCCTGAGCCTCCAAGGCGGAGAAGGCAGGAGACCTGGAAGCTGCGGATGGGACTGCAGGGGATGTGCACAGCCTCACAGGCTGGTTGATGACCTCCAGAGGTCATCTTGTCCAGCCCCCCAGCTCAAGCAGGGCCACCTGCTCCAGTGCCCGGTCACCCTCCCAGTGAAAAAGGGCTTCCTGACGGTCAGAAGGATCACCTGCCGCCACCTGCTGGCAACGCTTTACCGAACGCAACCCCCAGTGCAGGAGAGCTCTAGGCGCCGCCTTTGTGGCAAGGCCAGATTGGTGGCTCATGTTCGATTTAGTGCCCACCAGGACCCCCAGGGCCTTTTCTGCAAAGCTGCTTTCCTCATGAGGCTCCTGTCAGCCCAGTTGCCCAGCCTGATCGCCAGCCCTGGGCCCGGCTGTGTGCCCGCTTTTCGGTCCAGCCCGCTCTCTCCTCCTCCAGCCAAAACAACTTTCTTGTCTTCCCCCGCCACCCAACAACTTTTGTTGACTTTACTTTTCCGTTCACCCCTTGAGGGGTTTGAGATGATAAGAGATTTCCTTGGAGTGCGCTAGATTCGACTTCTGGCTGTGGTACCTGTTCCGATAAGTTGCTACTGGCTTGGCTGTTGCGCATCGGGATGCTGAAGTGTGTACTTTGGGGGCTGAATTATGCCTTTCCTTTAGCGCTCGGGTGCTTGATTCCTTTCTTGCTGGGCGGCAAACTCCAGGCAGTGTTAAGGACTGTTTGCACTGTCTGCGTTTGCTGTGCCGGTTATCACCTTGGTTTGCTTTGCCTGGGAGAGCTCTGATAAAACCCCTGGCCTTGAGCCTGCTCCGGTATTGGGCTCCTGCAGTGCTGTCCCAGCACTCGGAGAACCTGTTCCTGGAGAAAATGAGCAGCTCCACCTTTCCCCGCTTTCTCCTCTGTGGAGAGAAGAAAGAATGGCAGCCTCTCCTCCAGGAGAGGTCTTTCTAGCCTCCTTCCATTGGCCTCTCCGTTCCCTCAATGTTCTTGGGGTAATTAGGCTGCTCCTCCTGATGGGTCTTGTGAGCCTGGTTTTCACTTTGATGAAGGTTTGGGAGGTTAAACAACCAACTGCGAATTCCCCAGAGGAATTTGCTCTAGGGCAATCGATCCCTGGGTGGCAGGGGGTATGGCAGGAGGTGGGCCTAGGTGCCAAGGGCCCTCAGCGACTCTGGCCGCTTAGGATTTCCCACCCAAAAAGGCACGTCAGCCGTCCAAAGTAATACATCATTGGAAGGAGGGGAGCATGCAGACACTGAGCAGAAGGCCTGCTGCTCGGGGGCCACAGAAACGGACAGAGAGAAGCCGATGGCTTGCTCTGAAGCCACCCAAACAGGTGCTGAGACTGAAGCAGAGACCCAGCCCTCGACTCTACTAGTGGCTCGTGTAGTCAAGAAGGAGGAGTGGAAGCAGAGGCCAAGTCGGTCAGCGAGAGAAGCAGCAGCGCCTCCTGGGATGGGGAGAGAGGAAGAAGGAGAAGAGGCAGCCTGTTCTGCAGCAGGACAGGAGCCTGAAGCTTGTCCCGCATTGGAGGGTCTCAGCCAGGGGGCAAGAGGGAATTTGCCCCCCGCGGTTGCAGCGTGCGGCCGCCAAGAGCCAGGCAGGCCCTGACAAATCTGCTGAGAGCCACAGGCCAGCTGAGAAGAGCTGGAATGCACCAGTGCCTTCCCAGTGCCCTCCCCTGGCTGTGGTCGGGGCGTCGGGGCAGAAACAGGCACGGCGGGCAGGACTGGAGAGCTGAAATGCGGCAGCACGTTGTGCATTGAAAGGCAGGTACGTGGGTTGTGCAGGGAGAGGTGTGGGAACCCTTCCCCGGGCTTCGACAGGGTAACACGTGCCCGAGCGAGCAGGGGATTAGGCGGCGGGGGCGTTGATTCCTCCCTGTAAATCAGAAAGCACTGCTCTTTAATGCCACGGTTTCCCGTTGTGATCAGGTATAGCTAATGCTATAGTTCCACAGAAAAAGATTCCCTTTGCTAGGAATGTGAAACCTGCATTGATTTATGTATTTATTTCAACGATTGTTTTCCGCTTTACCTTGCTAGTTGTGCGTTTGGACGAAGCTCTAATGAGACGTCGGGAGGGTATTTCCACGTGGCTAATGTTTTCTTTCGCCAGAACACAATGCACGCAGAAAACTCGCTCCGTGCTGAGACTGGTAAAAGCAAAGCTCATTTGGAACTATAGTTCCCAGTTTGGCTTTTCTCTGTTCTCTTGCAGTGGTTTCTGGTTACCGACTGCCTTTAATCTGATGGTGACCGTATCAAGTGTCAGCGCCACCTTTTTGCATCAATCTCAGAACCACTTTTCCTATCCAAGTATTTCCCTGCGTTTCAACCTGGTGCGATCAGTTCTGCTCTTGAGAAGACGATGGAATTGAGGTTGTAGTCTTCCAGTTGGGCAGGCAAACCTTGTTACAAACCAGATTTGCTGCCAAATACCCCCGCGCCAGAGGTGAAAGACAGTCCCGCAGGAGGAGACGGTGGCCAAGGAGTTTCCAGAGCTGGGGAAGAGTGGCTGCGCAGCAGCGGGTCGTGAAGGGGCCGTGTTCCATATAAGCTGAGTAGCAGTGAAAAGTCACACTGTGATAGGAGCTTTTCGGAAAAGGATGGTCACGCAAGGGAAGTAACAGCCTTTTCCCTGCTGTTGGCAGCTCTTGGGCCTTCTCAGGCTGCGGGCGCTTTCCTCTGCTTGTCCTGCACCTTGCAGCTCCTGGAGAGGAGGGAGCAGGGAACCATGGGGAGTTCAAGGCTCTTCTCCAAAGCTTTGCTGCATTTCCCACCTTAGCCCTTGGAGCAGCAGGGCTGGAAAGGCTGCAGGAGATGCCTGGGGTTAGCCCTGATGCCCGGTGTCCTTCGGCAGCCGCCGCATGGACGCAGGGGCTGGGGCAGGGAGCGAGAGGGAATTTTTCCTTGCTTGCAGCGTCCGGCTACCAAGAGCAAGGCAGGTCCTCACAAATTGGAGCCGTACAGAGCCCGCCAGGAGGAGCGGAGGAAGGCCGTGGAGGTGAACAGGTTGCGGGCAACGGCCCCCGAGCAGTTCCTCTGGTAAATGTCTCCAAGCGCAGGAGGCATTTTCCTGCAGTGGCACGTTCCTCCCTTGCCCGGGCAGCAGCAGCCGGGAAGGACTGTGTGTTCCTGGCAGCTGGCTGGCAGGAGAGCAGCGGGGTCCTGAGGCTGTGCCCCTGAGTCACAGCTGCCTTCCAGCCCCAGGGAGATGTCCGCAGGCAGAAGAGGGGCGGATGGGGACAGGGGTGGGTTCCTCCGGGGTTTGGCCTCTCTTCTGCCAGCTCTCGGCTGATGGGCCTGGGTCTGCAGGGCAGGGCTTGTCTTGGAGACCACAGAAGGCCTCCAAGACCAGAGCTGGTGGGCAGGAGGTCTCTGCCCTCTTCTCTGGACGTCCAGCTGAACACCTTTTGGTTTCTCCTTTAGCTTGGCGAAGAAGATGGAGCTCCGAGAGCCCCGCTAAAAAACACGAGGCCATTACGGCGGCGCGTGGGACTCGGGCACGGCGCTGCCTCCTCTGCAGCAGCGGAGCCCTTAGCTGCATGGGGCCTTTCCATACACCGTATTCCTCCGGGAGATGCCAAATAAAGACAGCCGGGGGCCTGCTCCCGGCTGTGGTCAGCAACCTGTGCCTGCAAGGACGTTCACTGGCAGGGCTTTGGCATGGACGGGCTGTTAACGATGCCGTGCGACGGCCCATTCTTGCGCAAAAGCAACCTGCCCGCACAGTGCTGCCCATCCCCAGCACCCCTCGCACTGACCGTGCAGAGGCAGCTCGGCCCAGTCTCGCCCAGTGTGGGAGCTGAGTAGCTCAGACGGGAAGAGCGGAGATGCGGGCGTGCAAGAAGGGGAGAGGAGGGGAGGGCAGTGCCCAGCAAGGTGCAGGGAGGGCATCGGAGCTCAGAGGGATGGGCATCGAGGGTGTCTCAGCTTGCCCGGAGGGAGAGAAGGGACCCTGAGCCTCCAAGGCGGAGAAGGCAGGAGACCTGGAAGCTGCGGATGGGACTGCAGGGGATGTGCACAGCCTCACAGGCTGGTTGATGACCTCCAGAGGTCATCTTGTCCAGCCCCCCAGCTCAAGCAGGGCCACCTGCTCCAGTGCCCGGTCACCCTCCCAGTGAAAAAGGGCTTCCTGACGGTCAGAAGGATCACCTGCCGCCACCTGCTGGCAACGCTTTACCGAACGCAACCCCCAGCCCAGGAGAGCTCTAGGCGCCGCCTTTGTGGCAAGGCCAGATTGGTGGCTCATGTTCGATTTAGTGCCCACCAGGACCCCCAGGGCCTTTTCTGCAAAGCTGCTTTCCTCATGAGGCTCCTGTCAGCCCAGTTGCCCAGCCTGATCGCCAGCCCTGGGCCCGGCTGTGTGCCCGCTTTTCGGTCCAGCCCGCTCTCTCCTCCTCCAGCCAAAACAACTTTCTTGTCTTCCCCCGCCACCCAACAACTTTTGTTGACTTTACTTTTCCGTTCACCCCTTGAGGGGTTTGAGATGATAAGAGATTTCCTTGGAGTGCGCTAGATTCGACTTCTGGCTGTGGTACCTGTTCCGATAAGTTGCTATTGGCTTGGCTGTTGCGCATCGGGATGCTGAAGTGTGTACTTTGGGGGCTGAATTATGCCTTTCCTTTAGCGCTCGGGTGCTTGATTCCTTTCTTGCTGGGCGGCAAACTCCAGGCAGTGTTAAGGACTGTTTGCACTGTCTGCGTTTGCTGTGCCGGTTATCACCTTGGTTTGCTTTGCCTGGGAGAGCTCTGATAAAACCCCTGGCCTTGAGCCTGCTCCGGTATTGGGCTCCTGCAGTGCTGTCCCAGCACTCGGAGAACCTGTTCCTGGAGAAAATGAGCAGCTCCACCTTTCCCCGCTTTCTCCTCTGTGGAGAGAAGAAAGAATGGCAGCCTCTCCTCCAGGAGAGGTCTTTCTAGCCTCCTTCCATTGGCCTCTCCGTTCCCTCAATGTTCTTGGGGTAATTAGGCTGCTCCTCCTGATGGGTCTTGTGAGCCTGGTTTTCACTTTGATGAAGGTTTGGGAGGTTAAACAACCAACTGCGAATTCCCCAGAGGAATTTGCTCTAGGGCAATCGATCCCTGGGTGGCAGGGGGTATGGCAGGAGGTGGGCCTAGGTGCCAAGGGCCCTCAGCGACTCTGGCCGCTTAGGATTTCCCACCCAAAAAGGCACGTCAGCCGTCCAAAGTAATACATCATTGGAAGGAGGGGAGCATGCAGACACTGAGCAGAAGGCCTGCTGCTCGGGGGCCACAGAAACGGACAGAGAGAAGCCGATGGCTTGCTCTGAAGCCACCCAAACAGGTGCTGAGACTGAAGCAGAGACCCAGCCCTCGACTCTACTAGTGGCTCGTGTAGTCAAGAAGGAGGAGTGGAAGCAGAGGCCAAGTCGGTCAGCGAGAGAAGCAGCAGCGCCTCCTGGGATGGGGAGAGAGGAAGAAGGAGAAGAGGCAGCCTGTTCTGCAGCAGGACAGGAGCCTGAAGCTTGTCCCGCATTGGAGGGTCTCAGCCAGGGGGCAAGAGGGAATTTGCCCCCCGCGGTTGCAGCGTGCGGCCGCCAAGAGCCAGGCAGGCCCTGACAAATCTGCTGAGAGCCACAGGCCAGCTGAGAAGAGCTGGAATGCACCAGTGCCTTCCCAGTGCCCTCCCCTGGCTGTGGTCGGGGCGTCGGGGCAGAAACAGGCACGGCGGGCAGGACTGGAGAGCTGAAATGCGGCAGCACGTTGTGCATTGAAAGGCAGGTACGTGGGTTGTGCAGGGAGAGGTGTGGGAACCCTTCCCCGGGCTTCGACAGGGTAACACGTGCCCGAGCGAGCAGGGGATTAGGCGGCGGGGGCGTTGATTCCTCCCTGTAAATCAGAAAGCACTGCTCTTTAATGCCACGGTTTCCCGTTGTGATCAGGTATAGCTAATGCTATAGTTCCACAGAAAAAGATTCCCTTTGCTAGGAATGTGAAACCTGCATTGATTTATGTATTTATTTCAACGATTGTTTTCCGCTTTACCTTGCTAGTTGTGCGTTTGGACGAAGCTCTAATGAGACGTCGGGAGGGTATTTCCACGTGGCTAATGTTTTCTTTCGCCAGAACACAATGCACGCAGAAAACTCGCTCCGTGCTGAGACTGGTAAAAGCAAAGCTCATTTGGAACTATAGTTCCCAGTTTGGCTTTTCTCTGTTCTCTTGCAGTGGTTTCTGGTTACCGACTGCCTTTAATCTGATGGTGACCGTATCAAGTGTCAGCGCCACCTTTTTGCATCAATCTCAGAACCACTTTTCCTATCCAAGTATTTCCCTGCGGTTCAACCTGGTGCGATCAGTTCTGCTCTTGAGAAGACGATGGAATTGAGGTTGTAGTCTTCCAGTTGGGCAGGCAAACCTTGTTACAAACCAGATTTGCTGCCAAATACCCCCGCGCCAGAGGTGAAAGACAGTCCCGCAGGAGGAGACGGTGGCCAAGGAGTTTCCAGAGCTGGGGAAGAGTGGCTGCGCAGCAGCGGGTCGTGAAGGGGCCGTGTTCCATATAAGCTGAGTAGCAGTGAAAAGTCACACTGTGATAGGAGCTTTTCGGAAAAGGATGGTCACGCAAGGGAAGTAACAGCCTTTTCCCTGCTGTTGGCAGCTCTTGGGCCTTCTCAGGCTGCGGGCGCTTTCCTCTGCTTGTCCTGCACCTTGCAGCTCCTGGAGAGGAGGGAGCAGGGAACCATGGGGAGTTCAAGGCTCTTCTCCAAAGCTTTGCTGCATTTCCCACCTTAGCCCTTGGAGCAGCAGGGCTGGAAAGGCTGCAGGAGATGCCTGGGGTTAGCCCTGATGCCCGGTGTCCTTCGGCAGCCGCCGCATGGACGCAGGGGCTGGGGCAGGGAGCGAGAGGGAATTTTTCCTTGCTTGCAGCGTCCGGCTACCAAGAGCAAGGCAGGTCCTCACAAATTGGAGCCGTACAGAGCCCGCCAGGAGGAGCGGAGGAAGGCCGTGGAGGTGAACAGGTTGCGGGCAACGGCCCCCGAGCAGTTCCTCTGGTAAATGTCTCCAAGCGCAGGAGGCATTTTCCTGCACTGGCACGTTCCTCCCTTGCCCGGGCAGCAGCAGCCGGGAAGGACTGTGTGTTCCTGGCAGCTGGCTGGCAGGAGAGCAGCGGGGTCCTGAGGCTGTGCCCCTGAGTCACAGCTGCCTTCCAGCCCCAGGGAGATGTCCGCAGGCAGAAGAGGGGCGGATGGGGACAGGGGTGGGTTCCTCCGGGGTTTCGCCTCTCTTCTGCCAGCTCTCGGCTGATGGGCCTGGGTCTGCAGGGCAGGGCTTGTCTTGGAGACCACAGAAGGCCTCCAAGACCAGAGCTGGTGGGCAGGAGGTCTCTGCCCTCTTCTCTGGACGTCCAGCTGAACACCTTTTGGTTTCTCCTTTAGCTTGGCGAAGAAGATGGAGCTCCGAGAGCCCCGCTAAAAAGCACGAGGCCATTACGGCGGCGCGTGGGACTCGGGCACGGCGCTGCCTCCTCTGCAGCAGCGGAGCCCTTAGCTGCATGGGGCCTTTCCATACACCGTATTCCTCCGGGAGATGCCAAATAAAGACAGCCGGGGGCCTGCTCCCGGCTGTGGTCAGCAACCTGTGCCTGCAAGGACGTTCACTGGCAGGGCTTTGGCATGGACGGGCTGTTAACGATGCCGTGCGACGGCCCATTCTTGCGCAAAAGCAACCTGCCCGCACAGTGCTGCCCATCCCCAGCACCCCTCGCACTGACCGTGCAGAGGCAGCTCGGCCCAGTCTCGCCCAGTGTGGGAGCTGAGTAGCTCAGACGGGAAGAGCGGAGATGCGGGCGTGCAAGAAGGGGAGAGGAGGGGAGGGCAGTGCCCAGCAAGGTGCAGGGAGGGCATCGGAGCTCAGAGGGATGGGCATCGAGGGTGTCTCAGCTTGCCCGGAGGGAGAGAAGGGACCCTGAGCCTCCAAGGCGGAGAAGGCAGGAGACCTGGAAGCTGCGGATGGGACTGCAGGGGATGTGCACAGCCTCACAGGCTGGTTGATGACCTCCAGAGGTCATCTTGTCCAGCCCCCCAGCTCAAGCAGGGCCACCTGCTCCAGTGCCCGGTCACCCTCCCAGTGAAAAAGGGCTTCCTGACGGTCAGAAGGATCACCTGCCGCCACCTGCTGGCAACGCTTTACCGAACGCAACCCCCAGTGCAGGAGAGCTCTAGGCGCCGCCTTTGTGGCAAGGCCAGATTGGTGGCTCATGTTCGATTTAGTGCCCACCAGGACCCCCAGGGCCTTTTCTGCAAAGCTGCTTTCCTCATGAGGCTCCTGTCAGCCCAGTTGCCCAGCCTGATCGCCAGCCCTGGGCCCGGCTGTGTGCCCGCTTTTCGGTCCAGCCCGCTCTCTCCTCCTCCAGCCAAAACAACTTTCTTGTCTTCCCCCGCCACCCAACAACTTTTGTTGACTTTACTTTTCCGTTCACCCCTTGAGGGGTTTGAGATGATAAGAGATTTCCTTGGAGTGCGCTAGATTCGACTTCTGGCTGTGGTACCTGTTCCGATAAGTTGCTACTGGCTTGGCTGTTGCGCATCGGGATGCTGAAGTGTGTACTTTGGGGGCTGAATTATGCCTTTCCTTTAGCGCTCGGGTGCTTGATTCCTTTCTTGCTGGGCGGCAAACTCCAGGCAGTGTTAAGGACTGTTTGCACTGTCTGCGTTTGCTGTGCCGGTTATCACCTTGGTTTGCTTTGCCTGGGAGAGCTCTGATAAAACCCCTGGCCTTGAGCCTGCTCCGGTATTGGGCTCCTGCAGTGCTGTCCCAGCACTCGGAGAACCTGTTCCTGGAGAAAATGAGCAGCTCCACCTTTCCCCGCTTTCTCCTCTGTGGAGAGAAGAAAGAATGGCAGCCTCTCCTCCAGGAGAGGTCTTTCTAGCCTCCTTCCATTGGCCTCTCCGTTCCCTCAATGTTCTTGGGGTAATTAGGCTGCTCCTCCTGATGGGTCTTGTGAGCCTGGTTTTCACTTTGATGAAGGTTTGGGAGGTTAAACAACCAACTGCGAATTCCCCAGAGGAATTTGCTCTAGGGCAATCGATCCCTGGGTGGCAGGGGGTATGGCAGGAGGTGGGCCTAGGTGCCAAGGGCCCTCAGCGACTCTGGCCGCTTAGGATTTCCCACCCAAAAAGGCACGTCAGCCGTCCAAAGTAATACATCATTGGAAGGAGGGGAGCATGCAGACACTGAGCAGAAGGCCTGCTGCTCGGGGGCCACAGAAACGGACAGAGAGAAGCCGATGGCTTGCTCTGAAGCCACCCAAACAGGTGCTGAGACTGAAGCAGAGACCCAGCCCTCGACTCTACTAGTGGCTCGTGTAGTCAAGAAGGAGGAGTGGAAGCAGAGGCCAAGTCGGTCAGCGAGAGAAGCAGCAGCGCCTCCTGGGATGGGGAGAGAGGAAGAAGGAGAAGAGGCAGCCTGTTCTGCAGCAGGACAGGAGCCTGAAGCTTGTCCCGCATTGGAGGGTCTCAGCCAGGGGGCAAGAGGGAATTTGCCCCCCGCGGTTGCAGCGTGCGGCCGCCAAGAGCCAGGCAGGCCCTGACAAATCTGCTGAGAGCCACAGGCCAGCTGAGAAGAGCTGGAATGCACCAGTGCCTTCCCAGTGCCCTCCCCTGGCTGTGGTCGGGGCGTCGGGGCAGAAACAGGCACGGCGGGCAGGACTGGAGAGCTGAAATGCGGCAGCACGTTGTGCATTGAAAGGCAGGTACGTGGGTTGTGCAGGGAGAGGTGTGGGAACCCTTCCCCGGGCTTCGACAGGGTAACACGTGCCCGAGCGAGCAGGGGATTAGGCGGCGGGGGCGTTGATTCCTCCCTGTAAATCAGAAAGCACTGCTCTTTAATGCCACGGTTTCCCGTTGTGATCAGGTATAGCTAATGCTATAGTTCCACAGAAAAAGATTCCCTTTGCTAGGAATGTGAAACCTGCATTGATTTATGTATTTATTTCAACGATTGTTTTCCGCTTTACCTTGCTAGTTGTGCGTTTGGACGAAGCTCTAATGAGACGTCGGGAGGGTATTTCCACGTGGCTAATGTTTTCTTTCGCCAGAACACAATGCACGCAGAAAACTCGCTCCGTGCTGAGACTGGTAAAAGCAAAGCTCATTTGGAACTATAGTTCCCAGTTTGGCTTTTCTCTGTTCTCTTGCAGTGGTTTCTGGTTACCGACTGCCTTTAATCTGATGGTGACCGTATCAAGTGTCAGCGCCACCTTTTTGCATCAATCTCAGAACCACTTTTCCTATCCAAGTATTTCCCTGCGTTTCAACCTGGTGCGATCAGTTCTGCTCTTGAGAAGACGATGGAATTGAGGTTGTAGTCTTCCAGTTGGGCAGGCAAACCTTGTTACAAACCAGATTTGCTGCCAAATACCCCCGCGCCAGAGGTGAAAGACAGTCCCGCAGGAGGAGACGGTGGCCAAGGAGTTTCCAGAGCTGGGGAAGAGTGGCTGCGCAGCAGCGGGTCGTGAAGGGGCCGTGTTCCATATAAGCTGAGTAGCAGTGAAAAGTCACACTGTGATAGGAGCTTTTCGGAAAAGGATGGTCACGCAAGGGAAGTAACAGCCTTTTCCCTGCTGTTGGCAGCTCTTGGGCCTTCTCAGGCTGCGGGCGCTTTCCTCTGCTTGTCCTGCACCTTGCAGCTCCTGGAGAGGAGGGAGCAGGGAACCATGGGGAGTTCAAGGCTCTTCTCCAAAGCTTTGCTGCATTTCCCACCTTAGCCCTTGGAGCAGCAGGGCTGGAAAGGCTGCAGGAGATGCCTGGGGTTAGCCCTGATGCCCGGTGTCCTTCGGCAGCCGCCGCATGGACGCAGGGGCTGGGGCAGGGAGCGAGAGGGAATTTTTCCTTGCTTGCAGCGTCCGGCTACCAAGAGCAAGGCAGGTCCTCACAAATTGGAGCCGTACAGAGCCCGCCAGGAGGAGCGGAGGAAGGCCGTGGAGGTGAACAGGTTGCGGGCAACGGCCCCCGAGCAGTTCCTCTGGTAAATGTCTCCAAGCGCAGGAGGCATTTTCCTGCAGTGGCACGTTCCTCCCTTGCCCGGGCAGCAGCAGCCGGGAAGGACTGTGTGTTCCTGGCAGCTGGCTGGCAGGAGAGCAGCGGGGTCCTGAGGCTGTGCCCCTGAGTCACAGCTGCCTTCCAGCCCCAGGGAGATGTCCGCAGGCAGAAGAGGGGCGGATGGGGACAGGGGTGGGTTCCTCCGGGGTTTGGCCTCTCTTCTGCCAGCTCTCGGCTGATGGGCCTGGGTCTGCAGGGCAGGGCTTGTCTTGGAGACCACAGAAGGCCTCCAAGACCAGAGCTGGTGGGCAGGAGGTCTCTGCCCTCTTCTCTGGACGTCCAGCTGAACACCTTTTGGTTTCTCCTTTAGCTTGGCGAAGAAGATGGAGCTCCGAGAGCCCCGCTAAAAAGCACGAGGCCATTACGGCGGCGCGTGGGACTCGGGCACGGCGCTGCCTCCTCTGCAGCAGCGGAGCCCTTAGCTGCATGGGGCCTTTCCATACACCGTATTCCTCCGGGAGATGCCAAATAAAGACAGCCGGGGGCCTGCTCCCGGCTGTGGTCAGCAACCTGTGCCTGCAAGGACGTTCACTGGCAGGGCTTTGGCATGGACGGGCTGTTAACGATGCCGTGCGACGGCCCATTCTTGCGCAAAAGCAACCTGCCCGCACAGTGCTGCCCATCCCCAGCACCCCTCGCACTGACCGTGCAGAGGCAGCTCGGCCCAGTCTCGCCCAGTGTGGGAGCTGAGTAGCTCAGACGGGAAGAGCGGAGATGCGGGCGTGCAAGAAGGGGAGAGGAGGGGAGGGCAGTGCCCAGCAAGGTGCAGGGAGGGCATCGGAGCTCAGAGGGATGGGCATCGAGGGTGTCTCAGCTTGCCCGGAGGGAGAGAAGGGACCCTGAGCCTCCAAGGCGGAGAAGGCAGGAGACCTGGAAGCTGCGGATGGGACTGCAGGGGATGTGCACAGCCTCACAGGCTGGTTGATGACCTCCAGAGGTCATCTTGTCCAGCCCCCCAGCTCAAGCAGGGCCACCTGCTCCAGTGCCCGGTCACCCTCCCAGTGAAAAAGGGCTTCCTGACGGTCAGAAGGATCACCTGCCGCCACCTGCTGGCAACGCTTTACCGAACGCAACCCCCAGCCCAGGAGAGCTCTAGGCGCCGCCTTTGTGGCAAGGCCAGATTGGTGGCTCATGTTCGATTTAGTGCCCACCAGGACCCCCAGGGCCTTTTCTGCAAAGCTGCTTTCCTCATGAGGCTCCTGTCAGCCCAGTTGCCCAGCCTGATCGCCAGCCCTGGGCCCGGCTGTGTGCCCGCTTTTCGGTCCAGCCCGCTCTCTCCTCCTCCAGCCAAAACAACTTTCTTGTCTTCCCCCGCCACCCAACAACTTTTGTTGACTTTACTTTTCCGTTCACCCCTTGAGGGGTTTGAGATGATAAGAGATTTCCTTGGAGTGCGCTAGATTCGACTTCTGGCTGTGGTACCTGTTCCGATAAGTTGCTACTGGCTTGGCTGTTGCGCATCGGGATGCTGAAGTGTGTACTTTGGGGGCTGAATTATGCCTTTCCTTTAGCGCTCGGGTGCTTGATTCCTTTCTTGCTGGGCGGCAAACTCCAGGCAGTGTTAAGGACTGTTTGCACTGTCTGCGTTTGCTGTGCCGGTTATCACCTTGGTTTGCTTTGCCTGGGAGAGCTCTGATAAAACCCCTGGCCTTGAGCCTGCTCCGGTATTGGGCTCCTGCAGTGCTGTCCCAGCACTCGGAGAACCTGTTCCTGGAGAAAATGAGCAGCTCCACCTTTCCCCGCTTTCTCCTCTGTGGAGAGAAGAAAGAATGGCAGCCTCTCCTCCAGGAGAGGTCTTTCTAGCCTCCTTCCATTGGCCTCTCCGTTCCCTCAATGTTCTTGGGGTAATTAGGCTGCTCCTCCTGATGGGTCTTGTGAGCCTGGTTTTCACTTTGATGAAGGTTTGGGAGGTTAAACAACCAACTGCGAATTCCCCAGAGGAATTTGCTCTAGGGCAATCGATCCCTGGGTGGCAGGGGGTATGGCAGGAGGTGGGCCTAGGTGCCAAGGGCCCTCAGCGACTCTGGCCGCTTAGGATTTCCCACCCAAAAAGGCACGTCAGCCGTCCAAAGTAATACATCATTGGAAGGAGGGGAGCATGCAGACACTGAGCAGAAGGCCTGCTGCTCGGGGGCCACAGAAACGGACAGAGAGAAGCCGATGGCTTGCTCTGAAGCCACCCAAACAGGTGCTGAGACTGAAGCAGAGACCCAGCCCTCGACTCTACTAGTGGCTCGTGTAGTCAAGAAGGAGGAGTGGAAGCAGAGGCCAAGTCGGTCAGCGAGAGAAGCAGCAGCGCCTCCTGGGATGGGGAGAGAGGAAGAAGGAGAAGAGGCAGCCTGTTCTGCAGCAGGACAGGAGCCTGAAGCTTGTCCCGCATTGGAGGGTCTCAGCCAGGGGGCAAGAGGGAATTTGCCCCCCGCGGTTGCAGCGTGCGGCCGCCAAGAGCCAGGCAGGCCCTGACAAATCTGCTGAGAGCCACAGGCCAGCTGAGAAGAGCTGGAATGCACCAGTGCCTTCCCAGTGCCCTCCCCTGGCTGTGGTCGGGGCGTCGGGGCAGAAACAGGCACGGCGGGCAGGACTGGAGAGCTGAAATGCGGCAGCACGTTGTGCATTGAAAGGCAGGTACGTGGGTTGTGCAGGGAGAGGTGTGGGAACCCTTCCCCGGGCTTCGACAGGGTAACACGTGCCCGAGCGAGCAGGGGATTAGGCGGCGGGGGCGTTGATTCCTCCCTGTAAATCAGAAAGCACTGCTCTTTAATGCCACGGTTTCCCGTTGTGATCAGGTATAGCTAATGCTATAGTTCCACAGAAAAAGATTCCCTTTGCTAGGAATGTGAAACCTGCATTGATTTATGTATTTATTTCAACGATTGTTTTCCGCTTTACCTTGCTAGTTGTGCGTTTGGACGAAGCTCTAATGAGACGTCGGGAGGGTATTTCCACGTGGCTAATGTTTTCTTTCGCCAGAACACAATGCACGCAGAAAACTCGCTCCGTGCTGAGACTGGTAAAAGCAAAGCTCATTTGGAACTATAGTTCCCAGTTTGGCTTTTCTCTGTTCTCTTGCAGTGGTTTCTGGTTACCGACTGCCTTTAATCTGATGGTGACCGTATCAAGTGTCAGCGCCACCTTTTTGCATCAATCTCAGAACCACTTTTCCTATCCAAGTATTTCCCTGCGGTTCAACCTGGTGCGATCAGTTCTGCTCTTGAGAAGACGATGGAATTGAGGTTGTAGTCTTCCAGTTGGGCAGGCAAACCTTGTTACAAACCAGATTTGCTGCCAAATACCCCCGCGCCAGAGGTGAAAGACAGTCCCGCAGGAGGAGACGGTGGCCAAGGAGTTTCCAGAGCTGGGGAAGAGTGGCTGCGCAGCAGCGGGTCGTGAAGGGGCCGTGTTCCATATAAGCTGAGTAGCAGTGAAAAGTCACACTGTGATAGGAGCTTTTCGGAAAAGGATGGTCACGCAAGGGAAGTAACAGCCTTTTCCCTGCTGTTGGCAGCTCTTGGGCCTTCTCAGGCTGCGGGCGCTTTCCTCTGCTTGTCCTGCACCTTGCAGCTCCTGGAGAGGAGGGAGCAGGGAACCATGGGGAGTTCAAGGCTCTTCTCCAAAGCTTTGCTGCATTTCCCACCTTAGCCCTTGGAGCAGCAGGGCTGGAAAGGCTGCAGGAGATGCCTGGGGTTAGCCCTGATGCCCGGTGTCCTTCGGCAGCCGCCGCATGGACGCAGGGGCTGGGGCAGGGAGCGAGAGGGAATTTTGCCTTGCTTGCAGCGTCCGGCTACCAAGAGCAAGGCAGGTCCTCACAAATTGGAGCCGTACAGAGCCCGCCAGGAGGAGCGGAGGAAGGCCGTGGAGGTGAACAGGTTGCGGGCAACGGCCCCCGAGCAGTTCCTCTGGTAAATGTCTCCAAGCGCAGGAGGCATTTTCCTGCACTGGCACGTTCCTCCCTTGCCCGGGCAGCAGCAGCCGGGAAGGACTGTGTGTTCCTGGCAGCTGGCTGGCAGGAGAGCAGCGGGGTCCTGAGGCTGTGCCCCTGAGTCACAGCTGCCTTCCAGCCCCAGGGAGATGTCCGCAGGCAGAAGAGGGGCGGATGGGGACAGGGGTGGGTTCCTCCGGGGTTTGGCCTCTCTTCTGCCAGCTCTCGGCTGATGGGCCTGGGTCTGCAGGGCAGGGCTTGTCTTGGAGACCACAGAAGGCCTCCAAGACCAGAGCTGGTGGGCAGGAGGTCTCTGCCCTCTTCTCTGGACGTCCAGCTGAACACCTTTTGGTTTCTCCTTTAGCTTGGCGAAGAAGATGGAGCTCCGAGAGCCCCGCTAAAAAACACGAGGCCATTACGGCGGCGCGTGGGACTCGGGCACGGCGCTGCCTCCTCTGCAGCAGCGGAGCCCTTAGCTGCATGGGGCCTTTCCATACACCGTATTCCTCCGGGAGATGCCAAATAAAGACAGCCGGGGGCCTGCTCCCGGCTGTGGTCAGCAACCTGTGCCTGCAAGGACGTTCACTGGCAGGGCTTTGGCATGGACGGGCTGTTAACGATGCCGTGCGACGGCCCATTCTTGCGCAAAAGCAACCTGCCCGCACAGTGCTGCCCATCCCCAGCACCCCTCGCACTGACCGTGCAGAGGCAGCTCGGCCCAGTCTCGCCCAGTGTGGGAGCTGAGTAGCTCAGACGGGAAGAGCGGAGATGCGGGCGTGCAAGAAGGGGAGAGGAGGGGAGGGCAGTGCCCAGCAAGGTGCAGGGAGGGCATCGGAGCTCAGAGGGATGGGCATCGAGGGTGTCTCAGCTTGCCCGGAGGGAGAGAAGGGACCCTGAGCCTCCAAGGCGGAGAAGGCAGGAGACCTGGAAGCTGCGGATGGGCCTGCAGGGGATGTGCACAGCCTCACAGGCTGGTTGATGACCTCCAGAGGTCATCTTGTCCAGCCCCCCAGCTCAAGCAGGGCCACCTGCTCCAGTGCCCGGTCACCCTCCCAGTGAAAAAGGGCTTCCTGACGGTCAGAAGGATCACCTGCCGCCACCTGCTGGCAACGCTTTACCGAACGCAACCCCCAGCCCAGGAGAGCTCTAGGCGCCGCCTTTGTGGCAAGGCCAGATTGGTGGCTCATGTTCGATTTAGTGCCCACCAGGACCCCCAGGGCCTTTTCTGCAAAGCTGCTTTCCTCATGAGGCTCCTGTCAGCCCAGTTGCCCAGCCTGATCGCCAGCCCTGGGCCCGGCTGTGTGCCCGCTTTTCGGTCCAGCCCGCTCTCTCCTCCTCCAGCCAAAACAACTTTCTTGTCTTCCCCCGCCACCCAACAACTTTTGTTGACTTTACTTTTCCGTTCACCCCTTGAGGGGTTTGAGATGATAAGAGATTTCCTTGGAGTGCGCTAGATTCGACTTCTGGCTGTGGTACCTGTTCCGATAAGTTGCTACTGGCTTGGCTGTTGCGCATCGGGATGCTGAAGTGTGTACTTTGGGGGCTGAATTATGCCTTTCCTTTAGCGCTCGGGTGCTTGATTCCTTTCTTGCTGGGCGGCAAACTCCAGGCAGTGTTAAGGACTGTTTGCACTGTCTGCGTTTGCTGTGCCGGTTATCACCTTGGTTTGCTTTGCCTGGGAGAGCTCTGATAAAACCCCTGGCCTTGAGCCTGCTCCGGTATTGGGCTCCTGCAGTGCTGTCCCAGCACTCGGAGAACCTGTTCCTGGAGAAAATGAGCAGCTCCACCTTTCCCCGCTTTCTCCTCTGTGGAGAGAAGAAAGAATGGCAGCCTCTCCTCCAGGAGAGGTCTTTCTAGCCTCCTTCCATTGGCCTCTCCGTTCCCTCAATGTTCTTGGGGTAATTAGGCTGCTCCTCCTGATGGGTCTTGTGAGCCTGGTTTTCACTTTGATGAAGGTTTGGGAGGTTAAACAACCAACTGCGAATTCCCCAGAGGAATTTGCTCTAGGGCAATCGATCCCTGGGTGGCAGGGGGTATGGCAGGAGGTGGGCCTAGGTGCCAAGGGCCCTCAGCGACTCTGGCCGCTTAGGATTTCCCACCCAAAAAGGCACGTCAGCCGTCCAAAGTAATACATCATTGGAAGGAGGGGAGCATGCAGACACTGAGCAGAAGGCCTGCTGCTCGGGGGCCACAGAAACGGACAGAGAGAAGCCGATGGCTTGCTCTGAAGCCACCCAAACAGGTGCTGAGACTGAAGCAGAGACCCAGCCCTCGACTCTACTAGTGGCTCGTGTAGTCAAGAAGGAGGAGTGGAAGCAGAGGCCAAGTCGGTCAGCGAGAGAAGCAGCAGCGCCTCCTGGGATGGGGAGAGAGGAAGAAGGAGAAGAGGCAGCCTGTTCTGCAGCAGGACAGGAGCCTGAAGCTTGTCCCGCATTGGAGGGTCTCAGCCAGGGGGCAAGAGGGAATTTGCCCCCCGCGGTTGCAGCGTGCGGCCGCCAAGAGCCAGGCAGGCCCTGACAAATCTGCTGAGAGCCACAGGCCAGCTGAGAAGAGCTGGAATGCACCAGTGCCTTCCCAGTGCCCTCCCCTGGCTGTGGTCGGGGCGTCGGGGCAGAAACAGGCACGGCGGGCAGGACTGGAGAGCTGAAATGCGGCAGCACGTTGTGCATTGAAAGGCAGGTACGTGGGTTGTGCAGGGAGAGGTGTGGGAACCCTTCCCCGGGCTTCGACAGGGTAACACGTGCCCGAGCGAGCAGGGGATTAGGCGGCGGGGGCGTTGATTCCTCCCTGTAAATCAGAAAGCACTGCTCTTTAATGCCACGGTTTCCCGTTGTGATCAGGTATAGCTAATGCTATAGTTCCACAGAAAAAGATTCCCTTTGCTAGGAATGTGAAACCTGCATTGATTTATGTATTTATTTCAACGATTGTTTTCCGCTTTACCTTGCTAGTTGTGCGTTTGGACGAAGCTCTAATGAGACGTCGGGAGGGTATTTCCACGTGGCTAATGTTTTCTTTCGCCAGAACACAATGCACGCAGAAAACTCGCTCCGTGCTGAGACCGGTAAAAGCAAAGCTCATTTGGAACTATAGTTCCCAGTTTGGCTTTTCTCTGTTCTCTTGCAGTGGTTTCTGGTTACCGACTGCCTTTAATCTGATGGTGACCGTATCAAGTGTCAGCGCCACCTTTTTGCATCAATCTCAGAACCACTTTTCCTATCCAAGTATTTCCCTGCGTTTCAACCTGGTGCGATCAGTTCTGCTCTTGAGAAGACGATGGAATTGAGGTTGTAGTCTTCCAGTTGGGCAGGCAAACCTTGTTACAAACCAGATTTGCTGCCAAATACCCCCGCGCCAGAGGTGAAAGACAGTCCCGCAGGAGGAGACGGTGGCCAAGGAGTTTCCAGAGCTGGGGAAGAGTGGCTGCGCAGCAGCGGGTCGTGAAGGGGCCGTGTTCCATATAAGCTGAGTAGCAGTGAAAAGTCACACTGTGATAGGAGCTTTTCGGAAAAGGATGGTCACGCAAGGGAAGTAACAGCCTTTTCCCTGCTGTTGGCAGCTCTTGGGCCTTCTCAGGCTGCGGGCGCTTTCCTCTGCTTGTCCTGCACCTTGCAGCTCCTGGAGAGGAGGGAGCAGGGAACCATGGGGAGTTCAAGGCTCTTCTCCAAAGCTTTGCTGCATTTCCCACCTTAGCCCTTGGAGCAGCAGGGCTGGAAAGGCTGCAGGAGATGCCTGGGGTTAGCCCTGATGCCCGGTGTCCTTCGGCAGCCGCCGCATGGACGCAGGGGCTGGGGCAGGGAGCGAGAGGGAATTTTTCCTTGCTTGCAGCGTCCGGCTACCAAGAGCAAGGCAGGTCCTCACAAATTGGAGCCGTACAGAGCCCGCCAGGAGGAGCGGAGGAAGGCCGTGGAGGTGAACAGGTTGCGGGCAACGGCCCCCGAGCAGTTCCTCTGGTAAATGTCTCCAAGCGCAGGAGGCATTTTCCTGCACTGGCACGTTCCTCCCTTGCCCGGGCAGCAGCAGCCGGGAAGGACTGTGTGTTCCTGGCAGCTGGCTGGCAGGAGAGCAGCGGGGTCCTGAGGCTGTGCCCCTGAGTCACAGCTGCCTTCCAGCCCCAGGGAGATGTCCGCAGGCAGAAGAGGGGCGGATGGGGACAGGGGTGGGTTCCTCCGGGGTTTGGCCTCTCTTCTGCCAGCTCTCGGCTGATGGGCCTGGGTCTGCAGGGCAGGGCTTGTCTTGGAGACCACAGAAGGCCTCCAAGACCAGAGCTGGTGGGCAGGAGGTCTCTGCCCTCTTCTCTGGACGTCCAGCTGAACACCTTTTGGTTTCTCCTTTAGCTTGGCGAAGAAGATGGAGCTCCGAGAGCCCCGCTAAAAAGCACGAGGCCATTACGGCGGCGCGTGGGACTCGGGCACGGCGCTGCCTCCTCTGCAGCAGCGGAGCCCTTAGCTGCATGGGGCCTTTCCATACACCGTATTCCTCCGGGAGATGCCAAATAAAGACAGCCGGGGGCCTGCTCCCGGCTGTGGTCAGCAACCTGTGCCTGCAAGGACGTTCACTGGCAGGGCTTTGGCATGGACGGGCTGTTAACGATGCCGTGCGACGGCCCATTCTTGCGCAAAAGCAACCTGCCCGCACAGTGCTGCCCATCCCCAGCACCCCTCGCACTGACCGTGCAGAGGCAGCTCGGCCCAGTCTCGCCCAGTGTGGGAGCTGAGTAGCTCAGACGGGAAGAGCGGAGATGCGGGCGTGCAAGAAGGGGAGAGGAGGGGAGGGCAGTGCCCAGCAAGGTGCAGGGAGGGCATCGGAGCTCAGAGGGATGGGCATCGAGGGTGTCTCAGCTTGCCCGGAGGGAGAGAAGGGACCCTGAGCCTCCAAGGCGGAGAAGGCAGGAGACCTGGAAGCTGCGGATGGGACTGCAGGGGATGTGCACAGCCTCACAGGCTGGTTGATGACCTCCAGAGGTCATCTTGTCCAGCCCCCCAGCTCAAGCAGGGCCACCTGCTCCAGTGCCCGGTCACCCTCCCAGTGAAAAAGGGCTTCCTGACGGTCAGAAGGATCACCTGCCGCCACCTGCTGGCAACGCTTTACCGAACGCAACCCCCAGCCCAGGAGAGCTCTAGGCGCCGCCTTTGTGGCAAGGCCAGATTGGTGGCTCATGTTCGATTTAGTGCCCACCAGGACCCCCAGGGCCTTTTCTGCAAAGCTGCTTTCCTCATGAGGCTCCTGTCAGCCCAGTTGCCCAGCCTGATCGCCAGCCCTGGGCCCGGCTGTGTGCCCGCTTTTCGGTCCAGCCCGCTCTCTCCTCCTCCAGCCAAAACAACTTTCTTGTCTTCCCCCGCCACCCAACAACTTTTGTTGACTTTACTTTTCCGTTCACCCCTTGAGGGGTTTGAGATGATAAGAGATTTCCTTGGAGTGCGCTAGATTCGACTTCTGGCTGTGGTACCTGTTCCGATAAGTTGCTATTGGCTTGGCTGTTGCGCATCGGGATGCTGAAGTGTGTACTTTGGGGGCTGAATTATGCCTTTCCTTTAGCGCTCGGGTGCTTGATTCCTTTCTTGCTGGGCGGCAAACTCCAGGCAGTGTTAAGGACTGTTTGCACTGTCTGCGTTTGCTGTGCCGGTTATCACCTTGGTTTGCTTTGCCTGGGAGAGCTCTGATAAAACCCCTGGCCTTGAGCCTGCTCCGGTATTGGGCTCCTGCAGTGCTGTCCCAGCACTCGGAGAACCTGTTCCTGGAGAAAATGAGCAGCTCCACCTTTCCCCGCTTTCTCCTCTGTGGAGAGAAGAAAGAATGGCAGCCTCTCCTCCAGGAGAGGTCTTTCTAGCCTCCTTCCATTGGCCTCTCCGTTCCCTCAATGTTCTTGGGGTAATTAGGCTGCTCCTCCTGATGGGTCTTGTGAGCCTGGTTTTCACTTTGATGAAGGTTTGGGAGGTTAAACAACCAACTGCGAATTCCCCAGAGGAATTTGCTCTAGGGCAATCGATCCCTGGGTGGCAGGGGGTATGGCAGGAGGTGGGCCTAGGTGCCAAGGGCCCTCAGCGACTCTGGCCGCTTAGGATTTCCCACCCAAAAAGGCACGTCAGCCGTCCAAAGTAATACATCATTGGAAGGAGGGGAGCATGCAGACACTGAGCAGAAGGCCTGCTGCTCGGGGGCCACAGAAACGGACAGAGAGAAGCCGATGGCTTGCTCTGAAGCCACCCAAACAGGTGCTGAGACTGAAGCAGAGACCCAGCCCTCGACTCTACTAGTGGCTCGTGTAGTCAAGAAGGAGGAGTGGAAGCAGAGGCCAAGTCGGTCAGCGAGAGAAGCAGCAGCGCCTCCTGGGATGGGGAGAGAGGAAGAAGGAGAAGAGGCAGCCTGTTCTGCAGCAGGACAGGAGCCTGAAGCTTGTCCCGCATTGGAGGGTCTCAGCCAGGGGGCAAGAGGGAATTTGCCCCCCGCGGTTGCAGCGTGCGGCCGCCAAGAGCCAGGCAGGCCCTGACAAATCTGCTGAGAGCCACAGGCCAGCTGAGAAGAGCTGGAATGCACCAGTGCCTTCCCAGTGCCCTCCCCTGGCTGTGGTCGGGGCGTCGGGGCAGAAACAGGCACGGCGGGCAGGACTGGAGAGCTGAAATGCGGCAGCACGTTGTGCATTGAAAGGCAGGTACGTGGGTTGTGCAGGGAGAGGTGTGGGAACCCTTCCCCGGGCTTCGACAGGGTAACACGTGCCCGAGCGAGCAGGGGATTAGGCGGCGGGGGCGTTGATTCCTCCCTGTAAATCAGAAAGCACTGCTCTTTAATGCCACGGTTTCCCGTTGTGATCAGGTATAGCTAATGCTATAGTTCCACAGAAAAAGATTCCCTTTGCTAGGAATGTGAAACCTGCATTGATTTATGTATTTATTTCAACGATTGTTTTCCGCTTTACCTTGCTAGTTGTGCGTTTGGACGAAGCTCTAATGAGACGTCGGGAGGGTATTTCCACGTGGCTAATGTTTTCTTTCGCCAGAACACAATGCACGCAGAAAACTCGCTCCGTGCTGAGACTGGTAAAAGCAAAGCTCATTTGGAACTATAGTTCCCAGTTTGGCTTTTCTCTGTTCTCTTGCAGTGGTTTCTGGTTACCGACTGCCTTTAATCTGATGGTGACCGTATCAAGTGTCAGCGCCACCTTTTTGCATCAATCTCAGAACCACTTTTCCTATCCAAGTATTTCCCTGCGTTTCAACCTGGTGCGATCAGTTCTGCTCTTGAGAAGACGATGGAATTGAGGTTGTAGTCTTCCAGTTGGGCAGGCAAACCTTGTTACAAACCAGATTTGCTGCCAAATACCCCCGCGCCAGAGGTGAAAGACAGTCCCGCAGGAGGAGACGGTGGCCAAGGAGTTTCCAGAGCTGGGGAAGAGTGGCTGCGCAGCAGCGGGTCGTGAAGGGGCCGTGTTCCATATAAGCTGAGTAGCAGTGAAAAGTCACACTGTGATAGGAGCTTTTCGGAAAAGGATGGTCACGCAAGGGAAGTAACAGCCTTTTCCCTGCTGTTGGCAGCTCTTGGGCCTTCTCAGGCTGCGGGCGCTTTCCTCTGCTTGTCCTGCACCTTGCAGCTCCTGGAGAGGAGGGAGCAGGGAACCATGGGGAGTTCAAGGCTCTTCTCCAAAGCTTTGCTGCATTTCCCACCTTAGCCCTTGGAGCAGCAGGGCTGGAAAGGCTGCAGGAGATGCCTGGGGTTAGCCCTGATGCCCGGTGTCCTTCGGCAGCCGCCGCATGGACGCAGGGGCTGGGGCAGGGAGCGAGAGGGAATTTTTCCTTGCTTGCAGCGTCCGGCTACCAAGAGCAAGGCAGGT
This sequence comes from Platalea leucorodia, assembly GCF_965183815.1. Classification (NCBI taxonomy): domain Eukaryota; kingdom Metazoa; phylum Chordata; class Aves; order Pelecaniformes; family Threskiornithidae; genus Platalea; species Platalea leucorodia. The sequence continues at coordinate 9,972,418 of NC_138839.1, read as the reverse complement.
CCTCACAAATTGGAGCCGTACAGAGCCCGCCAGGAGGAGCGGAGGAAGGCCGTGGAGGTGAACAGGTTGCGGGCAACGGCCCCCGAGCAGTTCCTCTGGTAAATGTCTCCAAGCGCAGGAGGCATTTTCCTGCACTGGCACGTTCCTCCCTTGCCCGGGCAGCAGCAGCCGGGAAGGACTGTGTGTTCCTGGCAGCTGGCTGGCAGGAGAGCAGCGGGGTCCTGAGGCTGTGCCCCTGAGTCACAGCTGCCTTCCAGCCCCAGGGAGATGTCCGCAGGCAGAAGAGGGGCGGATGGGGACAGGGGTGGGTTCCTCCGGGGTTTGGCCTCTCTTCTGCCAGCTCTCGGCTGATGGGCCTGGGTCTGCAGGGCAGGGCTTGTCTTGGAGACCACAGAAGGCCTCCAAGACCAGAGCTGGTGGGCAGGAGGTCTCTGCCCTCTTCTCTGGACGTCCAGCTGAACACCTTTTGGTTTCTCCTTTAGCTTGGCGAAGAAGATGGAGCTCCGAGAGCCCCGCTAAAAAACACGAGGCCATTACGGCGGCGCGTGGGACTCGGGCACGGCGCTGCCTCCTCTGCAGCAGCGGAGCCCTTAGCTGCATGGGGCCTTTCCATACACCGTATTCCTCCGGGAGATGCCAAATAAAGACAGCCGGGGGCCTGCTCCCGGCTGTGGTCAGCAACCTGTGCCTGCAAGGACGTTCACTGGCAGGGCTTTGGCATGGACGGGCTGTTAACGATGCCGTGCGACGGCCCATTCTTGCGCAAAAGCAACCTGCCCGCACAGTGCTGCCCATCCCCAGCACCCCTCGCACTGACCGTGCAGAGGCAGCTCGGCCCAGTCTCGCCCAGTGTGGGAGCTGAGTAGCTCAGACGGGAAGAGCGGAGATGCGGGCGTGCAAGAAGGGGAGAGGAGGGGAGGGCAGTGCCCAGCAAGGTGCAGGGAGGGCATCGGAGCTCAGAGGGATGGGCATCGAGGGTGTCTCAGCTTGCCCGGAGGGAGAGAAGGGACCCTGAGCCTCCAAGGCGGAGAAGGCAGGAGACCTGGAAGCTGCGGATGGGACTGCAGGGGATGTGCACAGCCTCACAGGCTGGTTGATGACCTCCAGAGGTCATCTTGTCCAGCCCCCCAGCTCAAGCAGGGCCACCTGCTCCAGTGCCCGGTCACCCTCCCAGTGAAAAAGGGCTTCCTGACGGTCAGAAGGATCACCTGCCGCCACCTGCTGGCAACGCTTTACCGAACGCAACCCCCAGCCCAGGAGAGCTCTAGGCGCCGCCTTTGTGGCAAGGCCAGATTGGTGGCTCATGTTCGATTTAGTGCCCACCAGGACCCCCAGGGCCTTTTCTGCAAAGCTGCTTTCCTCATGAGGCTCCTGTCAGCCCAGTTGCCCAGCCTGATCGCCAGCCCTGGGCCCGGCTGTGTGCCCGCTTTTCGGTCCAGCCCGCTCTCTCCTCCTCCAGCCAAAACAACTTTCTTGTCTTCCCCCGCCACCCAACAACTTTTGTTGACTTTACTTTTCCGTTCACCCCTTGAGGGGTTTGAGATGATAAGAGATTTCCTTGGAGTGCGCTAGATTCGACTTCTGGCTGTGGTACCTGTTCCGATAAGTTGCTATTGGCTTGGCTGTTGCGCATCGGGATGCTGAAGTGTGTACTTTGGGGGCTGAATTATGCCTTTCCTTTAGCGCTCGGGTGCTTGATTCCTTTCTTGCTGGGCGGCAAACTCCAGGCAGTGTTAAGGACTGTTTGCACTGTCTGCGTTTGCTGTGCCGGTTATCACCTTGGTTTGCTTTGCCTGGGAGAGCTCTGATAAAACCCCTGGCCTTGAGCCTGCTCCGGTATTGGGCTCCTGCAGTGCTGTCCCAGCACTCGGAGAACCTGTTCCTGGAGAAAATGAGCAGCTCCACCTTTCCCCGCTTTCTCCTCTGTGGAGAGAAGAAAGAATGGCAGCCTCTCCTCCAGGAGAGGTCTTTCTAGCCTCCTTCCATTGGCCTCTCCGTTCCCTCAATGTTCTTGGGGTAATTAGGCTGCTCCTCCTGATGGGTCTTGTGAGCCTGGTTTTCACTTTGATGAAGGTTTGGGAGGTTAAACAACCAACTGCGAATTCCCCAGAGGAATTTGCTCTAGGGCAATCGATCCCTGGGTGGCAGGGGGTATGGCAGGAGGTGGGCCTAGGTGCCAAGGGCCCTCAGCGACTCTGGCCGCTTAGGATTTCCCACCCAAAAAGGCACGTCAGCCGTCCAAAGTAATACATCATTGGAAGGAGGGGAGCATGCAGACACTGAGCAGAAGGCCTGCTGCTCGGGGGCCACAGAAACGGACAGAGAGAAGCCGATGGCTTGCTCTGAAGCCACCCAAACAGGTGCTGAGACTGAAGCAGAGACCCAGCCCTCGACTCTACTAGTGGCTCGTGTAGTCAAGAAGGAGGAGTGGAAGCAGAGGCCAAGTCGGTCAGCGAGAGAAGCAGCAGCGCCTCCTGGGATGGGGAGAGAGGAAGAAGGAGAAGAGGCAGCCTGTTCTGCAGCAGGACAGGAGCCTGAAGCTTGTCCCGCATTGGAGGGTCTCAGCCAGGGGGCAAGAGGGAATTTGCCCCCCGCGGTTGCAGCGTGCGGCCGCCAAGAGCCAGGCAGGCCCTGACAAATCTGCTGAGAGCCACAGGCCAGCTGAGAAGAGCTGGAATGCACCAGTGCCTTCCCAGTGCCCTCCCCTGGCTGTGGTCGGGGCGTCGGGGCAGAAACAGGCACGGCGGGCAGGACTGGAGAGCTGAAATGCGGCAGCACGTTGTGCATTGAAAGGCAGGTACGTGGGTTGTGCAGGGAGAGGTGTGGGAACCCTTCCCCGGGCTTCGACAGGGTAACACGTGCCCGAGCGAGCAGGGGATTAGGCGGCGGGGGCGTTGATTCCTCCCTGTAAATCAGAAAGCACTGCTCTTTAATGCCACGGTTTCCCGTTGTGATCAGGTATAGCTAATGCTATAGTTCCACAGAAAAAGATTCCCTTTGCTAGGAATGTGAAACCTGCATTGATTTATGTATTTATTTCAACGATTGTTTTCCGCTTTACCTTGCTAGTTGTGCGTTTGGACGAAGCTCTAATGAGACGTCGGGAGGGTATTTCCACGTGGCTAATGTTTTCTTTCGCCAGAACACAATGCACGCAGAAAACTCGCTCCGTGCTGAGACTGGTAAAAGCAAAGCTCATTTGGAACTATAGTTCCCAGTTTGGCTTTTCTCTGTTCTCTTGCAGTGGTTTCTGGTTACCGACTGCCTTTAATCTGATGGTGACCGTATCAAGTGTCAGCGCCACCTTTTTGCATCAATCTCAGAACCACTTTTCCTATCCAAGTATTTCCCTGCGGTTCAACCTGGTGCGATCAGTTCTGCTCTTGAGAAGACGATGGAATTGAGGTTGTAGTCTTCCAGTTGGGCAGGCAAACCTTGTTACAAACCAGATTTGCTGCCAAATACCCCCGCGCCAGAGGTGAAAGACAGTCCCGCAGGAGGAGACGGTGGCCAAGGAGTTTCCAGAGCTGGGGAAGAGTGGCTGCGCAGCAGCGGGTCGTGAAGGGGCCGTGTTCCATATAAGCTGAGTAGCAGTGAAAAGTCACACTGTGATAGGAGCTTTTCGGAAAAGGATGGTCACGCAAGGGAAGTAACAGCCTTTTCCCTGCTGTTGGCAGCTCTTGGGCCTTCTCAGGCTGCGGGCGCTTTCCTCTGCTTGTCCTGCACCTTGCAGCTCCTGGAGAGGAGGGAGCAGGGAACCATGGGGAGTTCAAGGCTCTTCTCCAAAGCTTTGCTGCATTTCCCACCTTAGCCCTTGGAGCAGCAGGGCTGGAAAGGCTGCAGGAGATGCCTGGGGTTAGCCCTGATGCCCGGTGTCCTTCGGCAGCCGCCGCATGGACGCAGGGGCTGGGGCAGGGAGCGAGAGGGAATTTTGCCTTGCTTGCAGCGTCCGGCTACCAAGAGCAAGGCAGGTCCTCACAAATTGGAGCCGTACAGAGCCCGCCAGGAGGAGCGGAGGAAGGCCGTGGAGGTGAACAGGTTGCGGGCAACGGCCCCCGAGCAGTTCCTCTGGTAAATGTCTCCAAGCGCAGGAGGCATTTTCCTGCACTGGCACGTTCCTCCCTTGCCCGGGCAGCAGCAGCCGGGAAGGACTGTGTGTTCCTGGCAGCTGGCTGGCAGGAGAGCAGCGGGGTCCTGAGGCTGTGCCCCTGAGTCACAGCTGCCTTCCAGCCCCAGGGAGATGTCCGCAGGCAGAAGAGGGGCGGATGGGGACAGGGGTGGGTTCCTCCGGGGTTTGGCCTCTCTTCTGCCAGCTCTCGGCTGATGGGCCTGGGTCTGCAGGGCAGGGCTTGTCTTGGAGACCACAGAAGGCCTCCAAGACCAGAGCTGGTGGGCAGGAGGTCTCTGCCCTCTTCTCTGGACGTCCAGCTGAACACCTTTTGGTTTCTCCTTTAGCTTGGCGAAGAAGATGGAGCTCCGAGAGCCCCGCTAAAAAACACGAGGCCATTACGGCGGCGCGTGGGACTCGGGCACGGCGCTGCCTCCTCTGCAGCAGCGGAGCCCTTAGCTGCATGGGGCCTTTCCATACACCGTATTCCTCCGGGAGATGCCAAATAAAGACAGCCGGGGGCCTGCTCCCGGCTGTGGTCAGCAACCTGTGCCTGCAAGGACGTTCACTGGCAGGGCTTTGGCATGGACGGGCTGTTAACGATGCCGTGCGACGGCCCATTCTTGCGCAAAAGCAACCTGCCCGCACAGTGCTGCCCATCCCCAGCACCCCTCGCACTGACCGTGCAGAGGCAGCTCGGCCCAGTCTCGCCCAGTGTGGGAGCTGAGTAGCTCAGACGGGAAGAGCGGAGATGCGGGCGTGCAAGAAGGGGAGAGGAGGGGAGGGCAGTGCCCAGCAAGGTGCAGGGAGGGCATCGGAGCTCAGAGGGATGGGCATCGAGGGTGTCTCAGCTTGCCCGGAGGGAGAGAAGGGACCCTGAGCCTCCAAGGCGGAGAAGGCAGGAGACCTGGAAGCTGCGGATGGGACTGCAGGGGATGTGCACAGCCTCACAGGCTGGTTGATGACCTCCAGAGGTCATCTTGTCCAGCCCCCCAGCTCAAGCAGGGCCACCTGCTCCAGTGCCCGGTCACCCTCCCAGTGAAAAAGGGCTTCCTGACGGTCAGAAGGATCACCTGCCGCCACCTGCTGGCAACGCTTTACCGAACGCAACCCCCAGCCCAGGAGAGCTCTAGGCGGCGCCTTTGTGGCAAGGCCAGATTGGTGGCTCATGTTCGATTTAGTGCCCACCAGGACCCCCAGGGCCTTTTCTGCAAAGCTGCTTTCCTCATGAGGCTCCTGTCAGCCCAGTTGCCCAGCCTGATCGCCAGCCCTGGGCCCGGCTGTGTGCCCGCTTTTCGGTCCAGCCCGCTCTCTCCTCCTCCAGCCAAAACAACTTTCTTGTCTTCCCCCGCCACCCAACAACTTTTGTTGACTTTACTTTTCCGTTCACCCCTTGAGGGGTTTGAGATGATAAGAGATTTCCTTGGAGTGCGCTAGATTCGACTTCTGGCTGTGGTACCTGTTCCGATAAGTTGCTACTGGCTTGGCTGTTGCGCATCGGGATGCTGAAGTGTGTACTTTGGGGGCTGAATTATGCCTTTCCTTTAGCGCTCGGGTGCTTGATTCCTTTCTTGCTGGGCGGCAAACTCCAGGCAGTGTTAAGGACTGTTTGCACTGTCTGCGTTTGCTGTGCCGGTTATCACCTTGGTTTGCTTTGCCTGGGAGAGCTCTGATAAAACCCCTGGCCTTGAGCCTGCTCCGGTATTGGGCTCCTGCAGTGCTGTCCCAGCACTCGGAGAACCTGTTCCTGGAGAAAATGAGCAGCTCCACCTTTCCCCGCTTTCTCCTCTGTGGAGAGAAGAAAGAATGGCAGCCTCTCCTCCAGGAGAGGTCTTTCTAGCCTCCTTCCATTGGCCTCTCCGTTCCCTCAATGTTCTTGGGGTAATTAGGCTGCTCCTCCTGATGGGTCTTGTGAGCCTGGTTTTCACTTTGATGAAGGTTTGGGAGGTTAAACAACCAACTGCGAATTCCCCAGAGGAATTTGCTCTAGGGCAATCGATCCCTGGGTGGCAGGGGGTATGGCAGGAGGTGGGCCTAGGTGCCAAGGGCCCTCAGCGACTCTGGCCGCTTAGGATTTCCCACCCAAAAAGGCACGTCAGCCGTCCAAAGTAATACATCATTGGAAGGAGGGGAGCATGCAGACACTGAGCAGAAGGCCTGCTGCTCGGGGGCCACAGAAACGGACAGAGAGAAGCCGATGGCTTGCTCTGAAGCCACCCAAACAGGTGCTGAGACTGAAGCAGAGACCCAGCCCTCGACTCTACTAGTGGCTCGTGTAGTCAAGAAGGAGGAGTGGAAGCAGAGGCCAAGTCGGTCAGCGAGAGAAGCAGCAGCGCCTCCTGGGATGGGGAGAGAGGAAGAAGGAGAAGAGGCAGCCTGTTCTGCAGCAGGACAGGAGCCTGAAGCTTGTCCCGCATTGGAGGGTCTCAGCCAGGGGGCAAGAGGGAATTTGCCCCCCGCGGTTGCAGCGTGCGGCCGCCAAGAGCCAGGCAGGCCCTGACAAATCTGCTGAGAGCCACAGGCCAGCTGAGAAGAGCTGGAATGCACCAGTGCCTTCCCAGTGCCCTCCCCTGGCTGTGGTCGGGGCGTCGGGGCAGAAACAGGCACGGCGGGCAGGACTGGAGAGCTGAAATGCGGCAGCACGTTGTGCATTGAAAGGCAGGTACGTGGGTTGTGCAGGGAGAGGTGTGGGAACCCTTCCCCGGGCTTCGACAGGGTAACACGTGCCCGAGCGAGCAGGGGATTAGGCGGCGGGGGCGTTGATTCCTCCCTGTAAATCAGAAAGCACTGCTCTTTAATGCCACGGTTTCCCGTTGTGATCAGGTATAGCTAATGCTATAGTTCCACAGAAAAAGATTCCCTTTGCTAGGAATGTGAAACCTGCATTGATTTATGTATTTATTTCAACGATTGTTTTCCGCTTTACCTTGCTAGTTGTGCGTTTGGACGAAGCTCTAATGAGACGTCGGGAGGGTATTTCCACGTGGCTAATGTTTTCTTTCGCCAGAACACAATGCACGCAGAAAACTCGCTCCGTGCTGAGACTGGTAAAAGCAAAGCTCATTTGGAACTATAGTTCCCAGTTTGGCTTTTCTCTGTTCTCTTGCAGTGGTTTCTGGTTACCGACTGCCTTTAATCTGATGGTGACCGTATCAAGTGTCAGCGCCACCTTTTTGCATCAATCTCAGAACCACTTTTCCTATCCAAGTATTTCCCTGCGGTTCAACCTGGTGCGATCAGTTCTGCTCTTGAGAAGACGATGGAATTGAGGTTGTAGTCTTCCAGTTGGGCAGGCAAACCTTGTTACAAACCAGATTTGCTGCCAAATACCCCCGCGCCAGAGGTGAAAGACAGTCCCGCAGGAGGAGACGGTGGCCAAGGAGTTTCCAGAGCTGGGGAAGAGTGGCTGCGCAGCAGCGGGTCGTGAAGGGGCCGTGTTCCATATAAGCTGAGTAGCAGTGAAAAGTCACACTGTGATAGGAGCTTTTCGGAAAAGGATGGTCACGCAAGGGAAGTAACAGCCTTTTCCCTGCTGTTGGCAGCTCTTGGGCCTTCTCAGGCTGCGGGCGCTTTCCTCTGCTTGTCCTGCACCTTGCAGCTCCTGGAGAGGAGGGAGCAGGGAACCATGGGGAGTTCAAGGCTCTTCTCCAAAGCTTTGCTGCATTTCCCACCTTAGCCCTTGGAGCAGCAGGGCTGGAAAGGCTGCAGGAGATGCCTGGGGTTAGCCCTGATGCCCGGTGTCCTTCGGCAGCCGCCGCATGGACGCAGGGGCTGGGGCAGGGAGCGAGAGGGAATTTTTCCTTGCTTGCAGCGTCCGGCTACCAAGAGCAAGGCAGGTCCTCACAAATTGGAGCCGTACAGAGCCCGCCAGGAGGAGCGGAGGAAGGCCGTGGAGGTGAACAGGTTGCGGGCAACGGCCCCCGAGCAGTTCCTCTGGTAAATGTCTCCAAGCGCAGGAGGCATTTTCCTGCACTGGCACGTTCCTCCCTTGCCCGGGCAGCAGCAGCCGGGAAGGACTGTGTGTTCCTGGCAGCTGGCTGGCAGGAGAGCAGCGGGGTCCTGAGGCTGTGCCCCTGAGTCACAGCTGCCTTCCAGCCCCAGGGAGATGTCCGCAGGCAGAAGAGGGGCGGATGGGGACAGGGGTGGGTTCCTCCGGGGTTTGGCCTCTCTTCTGCCAGCTCTCGGCTGATGGGCCTGGGTCTGCAGGGCAGGGCTTGTCTTGGAGACCACAGAAGGCCTCCAAGACCAGAGCTGGTGGGCAGGAGGTCTCTGCCCTCTTCTCTGGACGTCCAGCTGAACACCTTTTGGTTTCTCCTTTAGCTTGGCGAAGAAGATGGAGCTCCGAGAGCCCCGCTAAAAAGCACGAGGCCATTACGGCGGCGCGTGGGACTCGGGCACGGCGCTGCCTCCTCTGCAGCAGCGGAGCCCTTAGCTGCATGGGGCCTTTCCATACACCGTATTCCTCCGGGAGATGCCAAATAAAGACAGCCGGGGGCCTGCTCCCGGCTGTGGTCAGCAACCTGTGCCTGCAAGGACGTTCACTGGCAGGGCTTTGGCATGGACGGGCTGTTAACGATGCCGTGCGACGGCCCATTCTTGCGCAAAAGCAACCTGCCCGCACAGTGCTGCCCATCCCCAGCACCCCTCGCACTGACCGTGCAGAGGCAGCTCGGCCCAGTCTCGCCCAGTGTGGGAGCTGAGTAGCTCAGACGGGAAGAGCGGAGATGCGGGCGTGCAAGAAGGGGAGAGGAGGGGAGGGCAGTGCCCAGCAAGGTGCAGGGAGGGCATCGGAGCTCAGAGGGATGGGCATCGAGGGTGTCTCAGCTTGCCCGGAGGGAGAGAAGGGACCCTGAGCCTCCAAGGCGGAGAAGGCAGGAGACCTGGAAGCTGCGGATGGGACTGCAGGGGATGTGCACAGCCTCACAGGCTGGTTGATGACCTCCAGAGGTCATCTTGTCCAGCCCCCCAGCTCAAGCAGGGCCACCTGCTCCAGTGCCCGGTCACCCTCCCAGTGAAAAAGGGCTTCCTGACGGTCAGAAGGATCACCTGCCGCCACCTGCTGGCAACGCTTTACCGAACGCAACCCCCAGCGCAGGAGAGCTCTAGGCGCCGCCTTTGTGGCAAGGCCAGATTGGTGGCTCATGTTCGATTTAGTGCCCACCAGGACCCCCAGGGCCTTTTCTGCAAAGCTGCTTTCCTCATGAGGCTCCTGTCAGCCCAGTTGCCCAGCCTGATCGCCAGCCCTGGGCCCGGCTGTGTGCCCGCTTTTTGGTCCAGCCCGCTCTCTCCTCCTCCAGCCAAAACAACTTTCTTGTCTTCCCCCGCCACCCAACAACTTTTGTTGACTTTACTTTTCCGTTCACCCCTTGAGGGGTTTGAGATGATAAGAGATTTCCTTGGAGTGCGCTAGATTCGACTTCTGGCTGTGGTACCTGTTCCGATAAGTTGCTACTGGCTTGGCTGTTGCGCATCGGGATGCTGAAGTGTGTACTTTGGGGGCTGAATTATGCCTTTCCTTTAGCGCTCGGGTGCTTGATTCCTTTCTTGCTGGGCGGCAAACTCCAGGCAGTGTTAAGGACTGTTTGCACTGTCTGCGTTTGCTGTGCCGGTTATCACCTTGGTTTGCTTTGCCTGGGAGAGCTCTGATAAAACCCCTGGCCTTGAGCCTGCTCCGGTATTGGGCTCCTGCAGTGCTGTCCCAGCACTCGGAGAACCTGTTCCTGGAGAAAATGAGCAGCTCCACCTTTCCCCGCTTTCTCCTCTGTGGAGAGAAGAAAGAATGGCAGCCTCTCCTCCAGGAGAGGTCTTTCTAGCCTCCTTCCATTGGCCTCTCCGTTCCCTCAATGTTCTTGGGGTAATTAGGCTGCTCCTCCTGATGGGTCTTGTGAGCCTGGTTTTCACTTTGATGAAGGTTTGGGAGGTTAAACAACCAACTGCGAATTCCCCAGAGGAATTTGCTCTAGGGCAATCGATCCCTGGGTGGCAGGGGGTATGGCAGGAGGTGGGCCTAGGTGCCAAGGGCCCTCAGCGACTCTGGCCGCTTAGGATTTCCCACCCAAAAAGGCACGTCAGCCGTCCAAAGTAATACATCATTGGAAGGAGGGGAGCATGCAGACACTGAGCAGAAGGCCTGCTGCTCGGGGGCCACAGAAACGGACAGAGAGAAGCCGATGGCTTGCTCTGAAGCCACCCAAACAGGTGCTGAGACTGAAGCAGAGACCCAGCCCTCGACTCTACTAGTGGCTCGTGTAGTCAAGAAGGAGGAGTGGAAGCAGAGGCCAAGTCGGTCAGCGAGAGAAGCAGCAGCGCCTCCTGGGATGGGGAGAGAGGAAGAAGGAGAAGAGGCAGCCTGTTCTGCAGCAGGACAGGAGCCTGAAGCTTGTCCCGCATTGGAGGGTCTCAGCCAGGGGGCAAGAGGGAATTTGCCCCCCGCGGTTGCAGCGTGCGGCCGCCAAGAGCCAGGCAGGCCCTGACAAATCTGCTGAGAGCCACAGGCCAGCTGAGAAGAGCTGGAATGCACCAGTGCCTTCCCAGTGCCCTCCCCTGGCTGTGGTCGGGGCGTCGGGGCAGAAACAGGCACGGCGGGCAGGACTGGAGAGCTGAAATGCGGCAGCACGTTGTGCATTGAAAGGCAGGTACGTGGGTTGTGCAGGGAGAGGTGTGGGAACCCTTCCCCGGGCTTCGACAGGGTAACACGTGCCCGAGCGAGCAGGGGATTAGGCGGCGGGGGCGTTGATTCCTCCCTGTAAATCAGAAAGCACTGCTCTTTAATGCCACGGTTTCCCGTTGTGATCAGGTATAGCTAATGCTATAGTTCCACAGAAAAAGATTCCCTTTGCTAGGAATGTGAAACCTGCATTGATTTATGTATTTATTTCAACGATTGTTTTCCGCTTTACCTTGCTAGTTGTGCGTTTGGACGAAGCTCTAATGAGACGTCGGGAGGGTATTTCCACGTGGCTAATGTTTTCTTTCGCCAGAACACAATGCACGCAGAAAACTCGCTCCGTGCTGAGACTGGTAAAAGCAAAGCTCATTTGGAACTATAGTTCCCAGTTTGGCTTTTCTCTGTTCTCTTGCAGTGGTTTCTGGTTACCGACTGCCTTTAATCTGATGGTGACCGTATCAAGTGTCAGCGCCACCTTTTTGCATCAATCTCAGAACCACTTTTCCTATCCAAGTATTTCCCTGCGTTTCAACCTGGTGCGATCAGTTCTGCTCTTGAGAAGACGATGGAATTGAGGTTGTAGTCTTCCAGTTGGGCAGGCAAACCTTGTTACAAACCAGATTTGCTGCCAAATACCCCCGCGCCAGAGGTGAAAGACAGTCCCGCAGGAGGAGACGGTGGCCAAGGAGTTTCCAGAGCTGGGGAAGAGTGGCTGCGCAGCAGCGGGTCGTGAAGGGGCCGTGTTCCATATAAGCTGAGTAGCAGTGAAAAGTCACACTGTGATAGGAGCTTTTCGGAAAAGGATGGTCACGCAAGGGAAGTAACAGCCTTTTCCCTGCTGTTGGCAGCTCTTGGGCCTTCTCAGGCTGCGGGCGCTTTCCTCTGCTTGTCCTGCACCTTGCAGCTCCTGGAGAGGAGGGAGCAGGGAACCATGGGGAGTTCAAGGCTCTTCTCCAAAGCTTTGCTGCATTTCCCACCTTAGCCCTTGGAGCAGCAGGGCTGGAAAGGCTGCAGGAGATGCCTGGGGTTAGCCCTGATGCCCGGTGTCCTTCGGCAGCCGCCGCATGGACGCAGGGGCTGGGGCAGGGAGCGAGAGGGAATTTTTCCTTGCTTGCAGCGTCCGGCTACCAAGAGCAAGGCAGGTCCTCACAAATTGGAGCCGTACAGAGCCCGCCAGGAGGAGCGGAGGAAGGCCGTGGAGGTGAACAGGTTGCGGGCAACGGCCCCCGAGCAGTTCCTCTGGTAAATGTCTCCAAGCGCAGGAGGCATTTTCCTGCACTGGCACGTTCCTCCCTTGCCCGGGCAGCAGCAGCCGGGAAGGACTGTGTGTTCCTGGCAGCTGGCTGGCAGGAGAGCAGCGGGGTCCTGAGGCTGTGCCCCTGAGTCACAGCTGCCTTCCAGCCCCAGGGAGATGTCCGCAGGCAGAAGAGGGGCGGATGGGGACAGGGGTGGGTTCCTCCGGGGTTTGGCCTCTCTTCTGCCAGCTCTCGGCTGATGGGCCTGGGTCTGCAGGGCAGGGCTTGTCTTGGAGACCACAGAAGGCCTCCAAGACCAGAGCTGGTGGGCAGGAGGTCTCTGCCCTCTTCTCTGGACGTCCAGCTGAACACCTTTTGGTTTCTCCTTTAGCTTGGCGAAGAAGATGGAGCTCCGAGAGCCCCGCTAAAAAACACGAGGCCATTACGGCGGCGCGTGGGACTCGGGCACGGCGCTGCCTCCTCTGCAGCAGCGGAGCCCTTAGCTGCATGGGGCCTTTCCATACACCGTATTCCTCCGGGAGATGCCAAATAAAGACAGCCGGGGGCCTGCTCCCGGCTGTGGTCAGCAACCTGTGCCTGCAAGGACGTTCACTGGCAGGGCTTTGGCATGGACGGGCTGTTAACGATGCCGTGCGACGGCCCATTCTTGCGCAAAAGCAACCTGCCCGCACAGTGCTGCCCATCCCCAGCACCCCTCGCACTGACCGTGCAGAGGCAGCTCGGCCCAGTCTCGCCCAGTGTGGGAGCTGAGTAGCTCAGACGGGAAGAGCGGAGATGCGGGCGTGCAAGAAGGGGAGAGGAGGGGAGGGCAGTGCCCAGCAAGGTGCAGGGAGGGCATCGGAGCTCAGAGGGATGGGCATCGAGGGTGTCTCAGCTTGCCCGGAGGGAGAGAAGGGACCCTGAGCCTCCAAGGCGGAGAAGGCAGGAGACCTGGAAGCTGCGGATGGGACTGCAGGGGATGTGCACAGCCTCACAGGCTGGTTGATGACCTCCAGAGGTCATCTTGTCCAGCCCCCCAGCTCAAGCAGGGCCACCTGCTCCAGTGCCCGGTCACCCTCCCAGTGAAAAAGGGCTTCCTGACGGTCAGAAGGATCACCTGCCGCCACCTGCTGGCAACGCTTTACCGAACGCAACCCCCAGCCCAGGAGAGCTCTAGGCGCCGCCTTTGTGGCAAGGCCAGATTGGTGGCTCATGTTCGATTTAGTGCCCACCAGGACCCCCAGGGCCTTTTCTGCAAAGCTGCTTTCCTCATGAGGCTCCTGTCAGCCCAGTTGCCCAGCCTGATCGCCAGCCCTGGGCCCGGCTGTGTGCCCGCTTTTCGGTCCAGCCCGCTCTCTCCTCCTCCAGCCAAAACAACTTTCTTGTCTTCCCCCGCCACCCAACAACTTTTGTTGACTTTACTTTTCCGTTCACCCCTTGAGGGGTTTGAGATGATAAGAGATTTCCTTGGAGTGCGCTAGATTCGACTTCTGGCTGTGGTACCTGTTCCGATAAGTTGCTATTGGCTTGGCTGTTGCGCATCGGGATGCTGAAGTGTGTACTTTGGGGGCTGAATTATGCCTTTCCTTTAGCGCTCGGGTGCTTGATTCCTTTCTTGCTGGGCGGCAAACTCCAGGCAGTGTTAAGGACTGTTTGCACTGTCTGCGTTTGCTGTGCCGGTTATCACCTTGGTTTGCTTTGCCTGGGAGAGCTCTGATAAAACCCCTGGCCTTGAGCCTGCTCCGGTATTGGGCTCCTGCAGTGCTGTCCCAGCACTCGGAGAACCTGTTCCTGGAGAAAATGAGCAGCTCCACCTTTCCCCGCTTTCTCCTCTGTGGAGAGAAGAAAGAATGGCAGCCTCTCCTCCAGGAGAGGTCTTTCTAGCCTCCTTCCATTGGCCTCTCCGTTCCCTCAATGTTCTTGGGGTAATTAGGCTGCTCCTCCTGATGGGTCTTGTGAGCCTGGTTTTCACTTTGATGAAGGTTTGGGAGGTTAAACAACCAACTGCGAATTCCCCAGAGGAATTTGCTCTAGGGCAATCGATCCCTGGGTGGCAGGGGGTATGGCAGGAGGTGGGCCTAGGTGCCAAGGGCCCTCAGCGACTCTGGCCGCTTAGGATTTCCCACCCAAAAAGGCACGTCAGCCGTCCAAAGTAATACATCATTGGAAGGAGGGGAGCATGCAGACACTGAGCAGAAGGCCTGCTGCTCGGGGGCCACAGAAACGGACAGAGAGAAGCCGATGGCTTGCTCTGAAGCCACCCAAACAGGTGCTGAGACTGAAGCAGAGACCCAGCCCTCGACTCTACTAGTGGCTCGTGTAGTCAAGAAGGAGGAGTGGAAGCAGAGGCCAAGTCGGTCAGCGAGAGAAGCAGCAGCGCCTCCTGGGATGGGGAGAGAGGAAGAAGGAGAAGAGGCAGCCTGTTCTGCAGCAGGACAGGAGCCTGAAGCTTGTCCCGCATTGGAGGGTCTCAGCCAGGGGGCAAGAGGGAATTTGCCCCCCGCGGTTGCAGCGTGCGGCCGCCAAGAGCCAGGCAGGCCCTGACAAATCTGCTGAGAGCCACAGGCCAGCTGAGAAGAGCTGGAATGCACCAGTGCCTTCCCAGTGCCCTCCCCTGGCTGTGGTCGGGGCGTCGGGGCAGAAACAGGCACGGCGGGCAGGACTGGAGAGCTGAAATGCGGCAGCACGTTGTGCATTGAAAGGCAGGTACGTGGGTTGTGCAGGGAGAGGTGTGGGAACCCTTCCCCGGGCTTCGACAGGGTAACACGTGCCCGAGCGAGCAGGGGATTAGGCGGCGGGGGCGTTGATTCCTCCCTGTAAATCAGAAAGCACTGCTCTTTAATGCCACGGTTTCCCGTTGTGATCAGGTATAGCTAATGCTATAGTTCCACAGAAAAAGATTCCCTTTGCTAGGAATGTGAAACCTGCATTGATTTATGTATTTATTTCAACGATTGTTTTCCGCTTTACCTTGCTAGTTGTGCGTTTGGACGAAGCTCTAATGAGACGTCGGGAGGGTATTTCCACGTGGCTAATGTTTTCTTTCGCCAGAACACAATGCACGCAGAAAACTCGCTCCGTGCTGAGACTGGTAAAAGCAAAGCTCATTTGGAACTATAGTTCCCAGTTTGGCTTTCCTCTGTTCTCTTGCAGTGGTTTCTGGTTACCGACTGCCTTTAATCTGATGGTGACCGTATCAAGTGTCAGCGCCACCTTTTTGCATCAATCTCAGAACCACTTTTCCTATCCAAGTATTTCCCTGCGTTTCAACCTGGTGCGATCAGTTCTGCTCTTGAGAAGACGATGGAATTGAGGTTGTAGTCTTCCAGTTGGGCAGGCAAACCTTGTTACAAACCAGATTTGCTGCCAAATACCCCCGCGCCAGAGGTGAAAGACAGTCCCGCAGGAGGAGATGGTGGCCAAGGAGTTTCCAGAGCTGGGGAAGAGTGGCTGCGCAGCAGCGGGTCGTGAAGGGGCCGTGTTCCATATAAGCTGAGTAGCAGTGAAAAGTCACACTGTGATAGGAGCTTTTCGGAAAAGGATGGTCACGCAAGGGAAGTAACAGCCTTTTCCCTGCTGTTGGCAGCTCTTGGGCCTTCTCAGGCTGCGGGCGCTTTCCTCTGCTTGTCCTGCACCTTGCAGCTCCTGGAGAGGAGGGAGCAGGGAACCATGGGGAGTTCAAGGCTCTTCTCCAAAGCTTTGCTGCATTTCCCACCTTAGCCCTTGGAGCAGCAGGGCTGGAAAGGCTGCAGGAGATGCCTGGGGTTAGCCCTGATGCCCGGTGTCCTTCGGCAGCCGCCGCATGGACGCAGGGGCTGGGGCAGGGAGCGAGAGGGAATTTTTCCTTGCTTGCAGCGTCCGGCTACCAAGAGCAAGGCAGGTCCTCACAAATTGGAGCCGTACAGAGCCCGCCAGGAGGAGCGGAGGAAGGCCGTGGAGGTGAACAGGTTGCGGGCAACGGCCCCCGAGCAGTTCCTCTGGTAAATGTCTCCAAGCGCAGGAGGCATTTTCCTGCAGTGGCACGTTCCTCCCTTGCCCGGGCAGCAGCAGCCGGGAAGGACTGTGTGTTCCTGGCAGCTGGCTGGCAGGAGAGCAGCGGGGTCCTGAGGCTGTGCCCCTGAGTCACAGCTGCCTTCCAGCCCCAGGGAGATGTCCGCAGGCAGAAGAGGGGCGGATGGGGACAGGGGTGGGTTCCTCCGGGGTTTGGCCTCTCTTCTGCCAGCTCTCGGCTGATGGGCCTGGGTCTGCAGGGCAGGGCTTGTCTTGGAGACCACAGAAGGCCTCCAAGACCAGAGCTGGTGGGCAGGAGGTCTCTGCCCTCTTCTCTGGACGTCCAGCTGAACACCTTTTGGTTTCTCCTTTAGCTTGGCGAAGAAGATGGAGCTCCGAGAGCCCCGCTAAAAAACACGAGGCCATTACGGCGGCGCGTGGGACTCGGGCACGGCGCTGCCTCCTCTGCAGCAGCGGAGCCCTTAGCTGCATGGGGCCTTTCCATACACCGTATTCCTCCGGGAGATGCCAAATAAAGACAGCCGGGGGCCTGCTCCCGGCTGTGGTCAGCAACCTGTGCCTGCAAGGACGTTCACTGGCAGGGCTTTGGCATGGACGGGCTGTTAACGATGCCGTGCGACGGCCCATTCTTGCGCAAAAGCAACCTGCCCGCACAGTGCTGCCCATCCCCAGCACCCCTCGCACTGACCGTGCAGAGGCAGCTCGGCCCAGTCTCGCCCAGTGTGGGAGCTGAGTAGCTCAGACGGGAAGAGCGGAGATGCGGGCGTGCAAGAAGGGGAGAGGAGGGGAGGGCAGTGCCCAGCAAGGTGCAGGGAGGGCATCGGAGCTCAGAGGGATGGGCATCGAGGGTGTCTCAGCTTGCCCGGAGGGAGAGAAGGGACCCTGAGCCTCCAAGGCGGAGAAGGCAGGAGACCTGGAAGCTGCGGATGGGACTGCAGGGGATGTGCACAGCCTCACAGGCTGGTTGATGACCTCCAGAGGTCATCTTGTCCAGCCCCCCAGCTCAAGCAGGGCCACCTGCTCCAGTGCCCGGTCACCCTCCCAGTGAAAAAGGGCTTCCTGACGGTCAGAAGGATCACCTGCCGCCACCTGCTGGCAACGCTTTACCGAACGCAACCCCCAGCGCAGGAGAGCTCTAGGCGCCGCCTTTGTGGCAAGGCCAGATTGGTGGCTCATGTTCGATTTAGTGCCCACCAGGACCCCCAGGGCCTTTTCTGCAAAGCTGCTTTCCTCATGAGGCTCCTGTCAGCCCAGTTGCCCAGCCTGATCGCCAGCCCTGGGCCCGGCTGTGTGCCCGCTTTTCGGTCCAGCCCGCTCTCTCCTCCTCCAGCCAAAACAACTTTCTTGTCTTCCCCCGCCACCCAACAACTTTTGTTGACTTTACTTTTCCGTTCACCCCTTGAGGGGTTTGAGATGATAAGAGATTTCCTTGGAGTGCGCTAGATTCGACTTCTGGCTGTGGTACCTGTTCCGATAAGTTGCTATTGGCTTGGCTGTTGCGCATCGGGATGCTGAAGTGTGTACTTTGGGGGCTGAATTATGCCTTTCCTTTAGCGCTCGGGTGCTTGATTCCTTTCTTGCTGGGCGGCAAACTCCAGGCAGTGTTAAGGACTGTTTGCACTGTCTGCGTTTGCTGTGCCGGTTATCACCTTGGTTTGCTTTGCCTGGGAGAGCTCTGATAAAACCCCTGGCCTTGAGCCTGCTCCGGTGTTGGGCTCCTGCAGTGCTGTCCCAGCACTCGGAGAACCTGTTCCTGGAGAAAATGAGCAGCTCCACCTTTCCCCGCTTTCTCCTCTGTGGAGAGAAGAAAGAATGGCAGCCTCTCCTCCAGGAGAGGTCTTTCTAGCCTCCTTCCATTGGCCTCTCCGTTCCCTCAATGTTCTTGGGGTAATTAGGCTGCTCCTCCTGATGGGTCTTGTGAGCCTGGTTTTCACTTTGATGAAGGTTTGGGAGGTTAAACAACCAACTGCGAATTCCCCAGAGGAATTTGCTCTAGGGCAATCGATCCCTGGGTGGCAGGGGGTATGGCAGGAGGTGGGCCTAGGTGCCAAGGGCCCTCAGCGACTCTGGCCGCTTAGGATTTCCCACCCAAAAAGGCACGTCAGCCGTCCAAAGTAATACATCATTGGAAGGAGGGGAGCATGCAGACACTGAGCAGAAGGCCTGCTGCTCGGGGGCCACAGAAACGGACAGAGAGAAGCCGATGGCTTGCTCTGAAGCCACCCAAACAGGTGCTGAGACTGAAGCAGAGACCCAGCCCTCGACTCTACTAGTGGCTCGTGTAGTCAAGAAGGAGGAGTGGAAGCAGAGGCCAAGTCGGTCAGCGAGAGAAGCAGCAGCGCCTCCTGGGATGGGGAGAGAGGAAGAAGGAGAAGAGGCAGCCTGTTCTGCAGCAGGACAGGAGCCTGAAGCTTGTCCCGCATTGGAGGGTCTCAGCCAGGGGGCAAGAGGGAATTTGCCCCCCGCGGTTGCAGCGTGCGGCCGCCAAGAGCCAGGCAGGCCCTGACAAATCTGCTGAGAGCCACAGGCCAGCTGAGAAGAGCTGGAATGCACCAGTGCCTTCCCAGTGCCCTCCCCTGGCTGTGGTCGGGGCGTCGGGGCAGAAACAGGCACGGCGGGCAGGACTGGAGAGCTGAAATGCGGCAGCACGTTGTGCATTGAAAGGCAGGTACGTGGGTTGTGCAGGGAGAGGTGTGGGAACCCTTCCCCGGGCTTCGACAGGGTAACACGTGCCCGAGCGAGCAGGGGATTAGGCGGCGGGGGCGTTGATTCCTCCCTGTAAATCAGAAAGCACTGCTCTTTAATGCCACGGTTTCCCGTTGTGATCAGGTATAGCTAATGCTATAGTTCCACAGAAAAAGATTCCCTTTGCTAGGAATGTGAAACCTGCATTGATTTATGTATTTATTTCAACGATTGTTTTCCGCTTTACCTTGCTAGTTGTGCGTTTGGACGAAGCTCTAATGAGACGTCGGGAGGGTATTTCCACGTGGCTAATGTTTTCTTTCGCCAGAACACAATGCACGCAGAAAACTCGCTCCGTGCTGAGACTGGTAAAAGCAAAGCTCATTTGGAACTATAGTTCCCAGTTTGGCTTTTCTCTGTTCTCTTGCAGTGGTTTCTGGTTACCGACTGCCTTTAATCTGATGGTGACCGTATCAAGTGTCAGCGCCACCTTTTTGCATCAATCTCAGAACCACTTTTCCTATCCAAGTATTTCCCTGCGGTTCAACCTGGTGCGATCAGTTCTGCTCTTGAGAAGACGATGGAATTGAGGTTGTAGTCTTCCAGTTGGGCAGGCAAACCTTGTTACAAACCAGATTTGCTGCCAAATACCCCCGCGCCAGAGGTGAAAGACAGTCCCGCAGGAGGAGACGGTGGCCAAGGAGTTTCCAGAGCTGGGGAAGAGTGGCTGCGCAGCAGCGGGTCGTGAAGGGGCCGTGTTCCATATAAGCTGAGTAGCAGTGAAAAGTCACACTGTGATAGGAGCTTTTCGGAAAAGGATGGTCACGCAAGGGAAGTAACAGCCTTTTCCCTGCTGTTGGCAGCTCTTGGGCCTTCTCAGGCTGCGGGCGCTTTCCTCTGCTTGTCCTGCACCTTGCAGCTCCTGGAGAGGAGGGAGCAGGGAACCATGGGGAGTTCAAGGCTCTTCTCCAAAGCTTTGCTGCATTTCCCACCTTAGCCCTTGGAGCAGCAGGGCTGGAAAGGCTGCAGGAGATGCCTGGGGTTAGCCCTGATGCCCGGTGTCCTTCGGCAGCCGCCGCATGGACGCAGGGGCTGGGGCAGGGAGCGAGAGGGAATTTTTCCTTGCTTGCAGCGTCCGGCTACCAAGAGCAAGGCAGGTCCTCACAAATTGGAGCCGTACAGAGCCCGCCAGGAGGAGCGGAGGAAGGCCGTGGAGGTGAACAGGTTGCGGGCAACGGCCCCCGAGCAGTTCCTCTGGTAAATGTCTCCAAGCGCAGGAGGCATTTTCCTGCACTGGCACGTTCCTCCCTTGCCCGGGCAGCAGCAGCCGGGAAGGACTGTGTGTTCCTGGCAGCTGGCTGGCAGGAGAGCAGCGGGGTCCTGAGGCTGTGCCCCTGAGTCACAGCTGCCTTCCAGCCCCAGGGAGATGTCCGCAGGCAGAAGAGGGGCGGATGGGGACAGGGGTGGGTTCCTCCGGGGTTTGGCCTCTCTTCTGCCAGCTCTCGGCTGATGGGCCTGGGTCTGCAGGGCAGGGCTTGTCTTGGAGACCACAGAAGGCCTCCAAGACCAGAGCTGGTGGGCAGGAGGTCTCTGCCCTCTTCTCTGGACGTCCAGCTGAACACCTTTTGGTTTCTCCTTTAGCTTGGCGAAGAAGATGGAGCTCCGAGAGCCCCGCTAAAAAGCACGAGGCCATTACGGCGGCGCGTGGGACTCGGGCACGGCGCTGCCTCCTCTGCAGCAGCGGAGCCCTTAGCTGCATGGGGCCTTTCCATACACCGTATTCCTCCGGGAGATGCCAAATAAAGACAGCCGGGGGCCTGCTCCCGGCTGTGGTCAGCAACCTGTGCCTGCAAGGACGTTCACTGGCAGGGCTTTGGCATGGACGGGCTGTTAACGATGCCGTGCGACGGCCCATTCTTGCGCAAAAGCAACCTGCCCGCACAGTGCTGCCCATCCCCAGCACCCCTCGCACTGACCGTGCAGAGGCAGCTCGGCCCAGTCTCGCCCAGTGTGGGAGCTGAGTAGCTCAGACGGGAAGAGCGGAGATGCGGGCGTGCAAGAAGGGGAGAGGAGGGGAGGGCAGTGCCCAGCAAGGTGCAGGGAGGGCATCGGAGCTCAGAGGGATGGGCATCGAGGGTGTCTCAGCTTGCCCGGAGGGAGAGAAGGGACCCTGAGCCTCCAAGGCGGAGAAGGCAGGAGACCTGGAAGCTGCGGATGGGACTGCAGGGGATGTGCACAGCCTCACAGGCTGGTTGATGACCTCCAGAGGTCATCTTGTCCAGCCCCCCAGCTCAAGCAGGGCCACCTGCTCCAGTGCCCGGTCACCCTCCCAGTGAAAAAGGGCTTCCTGACGGTCAGAAGGATCACCTGCCGCCACCTGCTGGCAACGCTTTACCGAACGCAACCCCCAGCGCAGGAGAGCTCTAGGCGGCGCCTTTGTGGCAAGGCCAGATTGGTGGCTCATGTTCGATTTAGTGCCCACCAGGACCCCCAGGGCCTTTTCTGCAAAGCTGCTTTCCTCATGAGGCTCCTGTCAGCCCAGTTGCCCAGCCTGATCGCCAGCCCTGGGCCCGGCTGTGTGCCCGCTTTTCGGTCCAGCCCGCTCTCTCCTCCTCCAGCCAAAACAACTTTCTTGTCTTCCCCCGCCACCCAACAACTTTTGTTGACTTTACTTTTCCGTTCACCCCTTGAGGGGTTTGAGATGATAAGAGATTTCCTTGGAGTGCGCTAGATTCGACTTCTGGCTGTGGTACCTGTTCCGATAAGTTGCTATTGGCTTGGCTGTTGCGCATCGGGATGCTGAAGTGTGTACTTTGGGGGCTGAATTATGCCTTTCCTTTAGCGCTCGGGTGCTTGATTCCTTTCTTGCTGGGCGGCAAACTCCAGGCAGTGTTAAGGACTGTTTGCACTGTCTGCGTTTGCTGTGCCGGTTATCACCTTGGTTTGCTTTGCCTGGGAGAGCTCTGATAAAACCCCTGGCCTTGAGCCTGCTCCGGTGTTGGGCTCCTGCAGTGCTGTCCCAGCACTCGGAGAACCTGTTCCTGGAGAAAATGAGCAGCTCCACCTTTCCCCGCTTTCTCCTCTGTGGAGAGAAGAAAGAATGGCAGCCTCTCCTCCAGGAGAGGTCTTTCTAGCCTCCTTCCATTGGCCTCTCCGTTCCCTCAATGTTCTTGGGGTAATTAGGCTGCTCCTCCTGATGGGTCTTGTGAGCCTGGTTTTCACTTTGATGAAGGTTTGGGAGGTTAAACAACCAACTGCGAATTCCCCAGAGGAATTTGCTCTAGGGCAATCGATCCCTGGGTGGCAGGGGGTATGGCAGGAGGTGGGCCTAGGTGCCAAGGGCCCTCAGCGACTCTGGCCGCTTAGGATTTCCCACCCAAAAAGGCACGTCAGCCTTCCAAAGTAATACATCATTGGAAGGAGGGGAGCATGCAGACACTGAGCAGAAGGCCTGCTGCTCGGGGGCCACAGAAACGGACAGAGAGAAGCCGATTGCTTGCTCTGAAGCCACCCAAACAGGTGCTGAGACTGAAGCAGAGACCCAGCCCTCGACTCTACTAGTGGCTCGTGTAGTCAAGAAGGAGGAGTGGAAGCAGAGGCCAAGTCGGTCAGCGAGAGAAGCAGCAGCGCCTCCTGGGATGGGGAGAGAGGAAGAAGGAGAAGAGGCAGCCTGTTCTGCAGCAGGACAGGAGCCTGAAGCTTGTCCCGCATTGGAGGGTCTCAGCCAGGGGGCAAGAGGGAATTTGCCCCCCGCGGTTGCAGCGTGCGGCCGCCAAGAGCCAGGCAGGCCCTGACAAATCTGCTGAGAGCCACAGGCCAGCTGAGAAGAGCTGGAATGCACCAGTGCCTTCCCAGTGCCCTCCCCTGGCTGTGGTCGGGGCGTCGGGGCAGAAACAGGCACGGCGGGCAGGACTGGAGAGCTGAAATGCGGCAGCACGTTGTGCATTGAAAGGCAGGTACGTGGGTTGTGCAGGGAGAGGTGTGGGAACCCTTCCCCGGGCTTCGACAGGGTAACACGTGCCCGAGCGAGCAGGGGATTAGGCGGCGGGGGCGTTGATTCCTCCCTGTAAATCAGAAAGCACTGCTCTTTAATGCCACGGTTTCCCGTTGTGATCAGGTATAGCTAATGCTATAGTTCCACAGAAAAAGATTCCCTTTGCTAGGAATGTGAAACCTGCATTGATTTATGTATTTATTTCAACGATTGTTTTCCGCTTTACCTTGCTAGTTGTGCGTTTGGACGAAGCTCTAATGAGACGTCGGGAGGGTATTTCCACGTGGCTAATGTTTTCTTTCGCCAGAACACAATGCACGCAGAAAACTCGCTCCGTGCTGAGACTGGTAAAAGCAAAGCTCATTTGGAACTATAGTTCCCAGTTTGGCTTTTCTCTGTTCTCTTGCAGTGGTTTCTGGTTACCGACTGCCTTTAATCTGATGGTGACCGTATCAAGTGTCAGCGCCACCTTTTTGCATCAATCTCAGAACCACTTTTCCTATCCAAGTATTTCCCTGCGGTTCAACCTGGTGCGATCAGTTCTGCTCTTGAGAAGACGATGGAATTGAGGTTGTAGTCTTCCAGTTGGGCAGGCAAACCTTGTTACAAACCAGATTTGCTGCCAAATACCCCCGCGCCAGAGGTGAAAGACAGTCCCGCAGGAGGAGACGGTGGCCAAGGAGTTTCCAGAGCTGGGGAAGAGTGGCTGCGCAGCAGCGGGTCGTGAAGGGGCCGTGTTCCATATAAGCTGAGTAGCAGTGAAAAGTCACACTGTGATAGGAGCTTTTCAGAAAAGGATGGTCACGCAAGGGAAGTAACAGCCTTTTCCCTGCTGTTGGCAGCTCTTGGGCCTTCTCAGGCTGCGGGCGCTTTCCTCTGCTTGTCCTGCACCTTGCAGCTCCTGGAGAGGAGGGAGCAGGGAACCATGGGGAGTTCAAGGCTCTTCTCCAAAGCTTTGCTGCATTTCCCACCTTAGCCCTTGGAGCAGCAGGGCTGGAAAGGCTGCAGGAGATGCCTGGGGTTAGCCCTGATGCCCGGTGTCCTTCGGCAGCCGCCGCATGGACGCAGGGGCTGGGGCAGGGAGCGAGAGGGAATTTTTCCTTGCTTGCAGCGTCCGGCTACCAAGAGCAAGGCAGGTCCTCACAAATTGGAGCCGTACAGAGCCCGCCAGGAGGAGCGGAGGAAGGCCGTGGAGGTGAACAGGTTGCGGGCAACGGCCCCCGAGCAGTTCCTCTGGTAAATGTCTCCAAGCGCAGGAGGCATTTTCCTGCACTGGCACGTTCCTCCCTTGCCCGGGCAGCAGCAGCCGGGAAGGACTGTGTGTTCCTGGCAGCTGGCTGGCAGGAGAGCAGCGGGGTCCTGAGGCTGTGCCCCTGAGTCACAGCTGCCTTCCAGCCCCAGGGAGATGTCCGCAGGCAGAAGAGGGGCGGATGGGGACAGGGGTGGGTTCCTCCGGGGTTTGGCCTCTCTTCTGCCAGCTCTCGGCTGATGGGCCTGGGTCTGCAGGGCAGGGCTTGTCTTGGAGACCACAGAAGGCCTCCAAGACCAGAGCTGGTGGGCAGGAGGTCTCTGCCCTCTTCTCTGGACGTCCAGCTGAACACCTTTTGGTTTCTCCTTTAGCTTGGCGAAGAAGATGGAGCTCCGAGAGCCCCGCTAAAAAACACGAGGCCATTACGGCGGCGCGTGGGACTCGGGCACGGCGCTGCCTCCTCTGCAGCAGCGGAGCCCTTAGCTGCATGGGGCCTTTCCATACACCGTATTCCTCCGGGAGATGCCAAATAAAGACAGCCGGGGGCCTGCTCCCGGCTGTGGTCAGCAACCTGTGCCTGCAAGGACGTTCACTGGCAGGGCTTTGGCATGGACGGGCTGTTAACGATGCCGTGCGACGGCCCATTCTTGCGCAAAAGCAACCTGCCCGCACAGTGCTGCCCATCCCCAGCACCCCTCGCACTGACCGTGCAGAGGCAGCTCGGCCCAGTCTCGCCCAGTGTGGGAGCTGAGTAGCTCAGACGGGAAGAGCGGAGATGCGGGCGTGCAAGAAGGGGAGAGGAGGGGAGGGCAGTGCCCAGCAAGGTGCAGGGAGGGCATCGGAGCTCAGAGGGATGGGCATCGAGGGTGTCTCAGCTTGCCCGGAGGGAGAGAAGGGACCCTGAGCCTCCAAGGCGGAGAAGGCAGGAGACCTGGAAGCTGCGGATGGGACTGCAGGGGATGTGCACAGCCTCACAGGCTGGTTGATGACCTCCAGAGGTCATCTTGTCCAGCCCCCCAGCTCAAGCAGGGCCACCTGCTCCAGTGCCCGGTCACCCTCCCAGTGAAAAAGGGCTTCCTGACGGTCAGAAGGATCACCTGCCGCCACCTGCTGGCAACGCTTTACCGAACGCAACCCCCAGCGCAGGAGAGCTCTAGGCGCCGCCTTTGTGGCAAGGCCAGATTGGTGGCTCATGTTCGATTTAGTGCCCACCAGGACCCCCAGGGCCTTTTCTGCAAAGCTGCTTTCCTCATGAGGCTCCTGTCAGCCCAGTTGCCCAGCCTGATCGCCAGCCCTGGGCCCGGCTGTGTGCCCGCTTTTCGGTCCAGCCCGCTCTCTCCTCCTCCAGCCAAAACAACTTTCTTGTCTTCCCCCGCCACCCAACAACTTTTGTTGACTTTACTTTTCCGTTCACCCCTTGAGGGGTTTGAGATGATAAGAGATTTCCTTGGAGTGCGCTAGATTCGACTTCTGGCTGTGGTACCTGTTCCGATAAGTTGCTACTGGCTTGGCTGTTGCGCATCGGGATGCTGAAGTGTGTACTTTGGGGGCTGAATTATGCCTTTCCTTTAGCGCTCGGGTGCTTGATTCCTTTCTTGCTGGGCGGCAAACTCCAGGCAGTGTTAAGGACTGTTTGCACTGTCTGCGTTTGCTGTGCCGGTTATCACCTTGGTTTGCTTTGCCTGGGAGAGCTCTGATAAAACCCCTGGCCTTGAGCCTGCTCCGGTGTTGGGCTCCTGCAGTGCTGTCCCAGCACTCGGAGAACCTGTTCCTGGAGAAAATGAGCAGCTCCACCTTTCCCCGCTTTCTCCTCTGTGGAGAGAAGAAAGAATGGCAGCCTCTCCTCCAGGAGAGGTCTTTCTAGCCTCCTTCCATTGGCCTCTCCGTTCCCTCAATGTTCTTGGGGTAATTAGGCTGCTCCTCCTGATGGGTCTTGTGAGCCTGGTTTTCACTTTGATGAAGGTTTGGGAGGTTAAACAACCAACTGCGAATTCCCCAGAGGAATTTGCTCTAGGGCAATCGATCCCTGGGTGGCAGGGGGTATGGCAGGAGGTGGGCCTAGGTGCCAAGGGCCCTCAGCGACTCTGGCCGCTTAGGATTTCCCACCCAAAAAGGCACGTCAGCCGTCCAAAGTAATACATCATTGGAAGGAGGGGAGCATGCAGACACTGAGCAGAAGGCCTGCTGCTCGGGGGCCACAGAAACGGACAGAGAGAAGCCGATGGCTTGCTCTGAAGCCACCCAAACAGGTGCTGAGACTGAAGCAGAGACCCAGCCCTCGACTCTACTAGTGGCTCGTGTAGTCAAGAAGGAGGAGTGGAAGCAGAGGCCAAGTCGGTCAGCGAGAGAAGCAGCAGCGCCTCCTGGGATGGGGAGAGAGGAAGAAGGAGAAGAGGCAGCCTGTTCTGCAGCAGGACAGGAGCCTGAAGCTTGTCCCGCATTGGAGGGTCTCAGCCAGGGGGCAAGAGGGAATTTGCCCCCCGCGGTTGCAGCGTGCGGCCGCCAAGAGCCAGGCAGGCCCTGACAAATCTGCTGAGAGCCACAGGCCAGCTGAGAAGAGCTGGAATGCACCAGTGCCTTCCCAGTGCCCTCCCCTGGCTGTGGTCGGGGCGTCGGGGCAGAAACAGGCACGGCGGGCAGGACTGGAGAGCTGAAATGCGGCAGCACGTTGTGCATTGAAAGGCAGGTACGTGGGTTGTGCAGGGAGAGGTGTGGGAACCCTTCCCCGGGCTTCGACAGGGTAACACGTGCCCGAGCGAGCAGGGGATTAGGCGGCGGGGGCGTTGATTCCTCCCTGTAAATCAGAAAGCACTGCTCTTTAATGCCACGGTTTCCCGTTGTGATCAGGTATAGCTAATGCTATAGTTCCACAGAAAAAGATTCCCTTTGCTAGGAATGTGAAACCTGCATTGATTTATGTATTTATTTCAACGATTGTTTTCCGCTTTACCTTGCTAGTTGTGCGTTTGGACGAAGCTCTAATGAGACGTCGGGAGGGTATTTCCACGTGGCTAATGTTTTCTTTCGCCAGAACACAATGCACGCAGAAAACTCGCTCCGTGCTGAGACTGGTAAAAGCAAAGCTCATTTGGAACTATAGTTCCCAGTTTGGCTTTTCTCTGTTCTCTTGCAGTGGTTTCTGGTTACCGACTGCCTTTAATCTGATGGTGACCGTATCAAGTGTCAGCGCCACCTTTTTGCATCAATCTCAGAACCACTTTTCCTATCCAAGTATTTCCCTGCGTTTCAACCTGGTGCGATCAGTTCTGCTCTTGAGAAGACGATGGAATTGAGGTTGTAGTCTTCCAGTTGGGCAGGCAAACCTTGTTACAAACCAGATTTGCTGCCAAATACCCCCGCGCCAGAGGTGAAAGACAGTCCCGCAGGAGGAGACGGTGGCCAAGGAGTTTCCAGAGCTGGGGAAGAGTGGCTGCGCAGCAGCGGGTCGTGAAGGGGCCGTGTTCCATATAAGCTGAGTAGCAGTGAAAAGTCACACTGTGATAGGAGCTTTTCAGAAAAGGATGGTCACGCAAGGGAAGTAACAGCCTTTTCCCTGCTGTTGGCAGCTCTTGGGCCTTCTCAGGCTGCGGGCGCTTTCCTCTGCTTGTCCTGCACCTTGCAGCTCCTGGAGAGGAGGGAGCAGGGAACCATGGGGAGTTCAAGGCTCTTCTCCAAAGCTTTGCTGCATTTCCCACCTTAGCCCTTGGAGCAGCAGGGCTGGAAAGGCTGCAGGAGATGCCTGGGGTTAGCCCTGATGCCCGGTGTCCTTCGGCAGCCGCCGCATGGACGCAGGGGCTGGGGCAGGGAGCGAGAGGGAATTTTTCCTTGCTTGCAGCGTCCGGCTACCAAGAGCAAGGCAGGTCCTCACAAATTGGAGCCGTACAGAGCCCGCCAGGAGGAGCGGAGGAAGGCCGTGGAGGTGAACAGGTTGCGGGCAACGGCCCCCGAGCAGTTCCTCTGGTAAATGTCTCCAAGCGCAGGAGGCATTTTCCTGCACTGGCACGTTCCTCCCTTGCCCGGGCAGCAGCAGCCGGGAAGGACTGTGTGTTCCTGGCAGCTGGCTGGCAGGAGAGCAGCGGGGTCCTGAGGCTGTGCCCCTGAGTCACAGCTGCCTTCCAGCCCCAGGGAGATGTCCGCAGGCAGAAGAGGGGCGGATGGGGACAGGGGTGGGTTCCTCCGGGGTTTCGCCTCTCTTCTGCCAGCTCTCGGCTGATGGGCCTGGGTCTGCAGGGCAGGGCTTGTCTTGGAGACCACAGAAGGCCTCCAAGACCAGAGCTGGTGGGCAGGAGGTCTCTGCCCTCTTCTCTGGACGTCCAGCTGAACACCTTTTGGTTTCTCCTTTAGCTTGGCGAAGAAGATGGAGCTCCGAGAGCCCCGCTAAAAAGCACGAGGCCATTACGGCGGCGCGTGGGACTCGGGCACGGCGCTGCCTCCTCTGCAGCAGCGGAGCCCTTAGCTGCATGGGGCCTTTCCATACACCGTATTCCTCCGGGAGATGCCAAATAAAGACAGCCGGGGGCCTGCTCCCGGCTGTGGTCAGCAACCTGTGCCTGCAAGGACGTTCACTGGCAGGGCTTTGGCATGGACGGGCTGTTAACGATGCCGTGCGACGGCCCATTCTTGCGCAAAAGCAACCTGCCCGCACAGTGCTGCCCATCCCCAGCACCCCTCGCACTGACCGTGCAGAGGCAGCTCGGCCCAGTCTCGCCCAGTGTGGGAGCTGAGTAGCTCAGACGGGAAGAGCGGAGATGCGGGCGTGCAAGAAGGGGAGAGGAGGGGAGGGCAGTGCCCAGCAAGGTGCAGGGAGGGCATCGGAGCTCAGAGGGATGGGCATCGAGGGTGTCTCAGCTTGCCCGGAGGGAGAGAAGGGACCCTGAGCCTCCAAGGCGGAGAAGGCAGGAGACCTGGAAGCTGCGGATGGGACTGCAGGGGATGTGCACAGCCTCACAGGCTGGTTGATGACCTCCAGAGGTCATCTTGTCCAGCCCCCCAGCTCAAGCAGGGCCACCTGCTCCAGTGCCCGGTCACCCTCCCAGTGAAAAAGGGCTTCCTGACGGTCAGAAGGATCACCTGCCGCCACCTGCTGGCAACGCTTTACCGAACGCAACCCCCAGCGCAGGAGAGCTCTAGGCGGCGCCTTTGTGGCAAGGCCAGATTGGTGGCTCATGTTCGATTTAGTGCCCACCAGGACCCCCAGGGCCTTTTCTGCAAAGCTGCTTTCCTCATGAGGCTCCTGTCAGCCCAGTTGCCCAGCCTGATCGCCAGCCCTGGGCCCGGCTGTGTGCCCGCTTTTCGGTCCAGCCCGCTCTCTCCTCCTCCAGCCAAAACAACTTTCTTGTCTTCCCCCGCCACCCAACAACTTTTGTTGACTTTACTTTTCCGTTCACCCCTTGAGGGGTTTGAGATGATAAGAGATTTCCTTGGAGTGCGCTAGATTCGACTTCTGGCTGTGGTACCTGTTCCGATAAGTTGCTATTGGCTTGGCTGTTGCGCATCGGGATGCTGAAGTGTGTACTTTGGGGGCTGAATTATGCCTTTCCTTTAGCGCTCGGGTGCTTGATTCCTTTCTTGCTGGGCGGCAAACTCCAGGCAGTGTTAAGGACTGTTTGCACTGTCTGCGTTTGCTGTGCCGGTTATCACCTTGGTTTGCTTTGCCTGGGAGAGCTCTGATAAAACCCCTGGCCTTGAGCCTGCTCCGGTGTTGGGCTCCTGCAGTGCTGTCCCAGCACTCGGAGAACCTGTTCCTGGAGAAAATGAGCAGCTCCACCTTTCCCCGCTTTCTCCTCTGTGGAGAGAAGAAAGAATGGCAGCCTCTCCTCCAGGAGAGGTCTTTCTAGCCTCCTTCCATTGGCCTCTCCGTTCCCTCAATGTTCTTGGGGTAATTAGGCTGCTCCTCCTGATGGGTCTTGTGAGCCTGGTTTTCACTTTGATGAAGGTTTGGGAGGTTAAACAACCAACTGCGAATTCCCCAGAGGAATTTGCTCTAGGGCAATCGATCCCTGGGTGGCAGGGGGTATGGCAGGAGGTGGGCCTAGGTGCCAAGGGCCCTCAGCGACTCTGGCCGCTTAGGATTTCCCACCCAAAAAGGCACGTCAGCCTTCCAAAGTAATACATCATTGGAAGGAGGGGAGCATGCAGACACTGAGCAGAAGGCCTGCTGCTCGGGGGCCACAGAAACGGACAGAGAGAAGCCGATGGCTTGCTCTGAAGCCACCCAAACAGGTGCTGAGACTGAAGCAGAGACCCAGCCCTCGACTCTACTAGTGGCTCGTGTAGTCAAGAAGGAGGAGTGGAAGCAGAGGCCAAGTCGGTCAGCGAGAGAAGCAGCAGCGCCTCCTGGGATGGGGAGAGAGGAAGAAGGAGAAGAGGCAGCCTGTTCTGCAGCAGGACAGGAGCCTGAAGCTTGTCCCGCATTGGAGGGTCTCAGCCAGGGGGCAAGAGGGAATTTGCCCCCCGCGGTTGCAGCGTGCGGCCGCCAAGAGCCAGGCAGGCCCTGACAAATCTGCTGAGAGCCACAGGCCAGCTGAGAAGAGCTGGAATGCACCAGTGCCTTCCCAGTGCCCTCCCCTGGCTGTGGTCGGGGCGTCGGGGCAGAAACAGGCACGGCGGGCAGGACTGGAGAGCTGAAATGCGGCAGCACGTTGTGCATTGAAAGGCAGGTACGTGGGTTGTGCAGGGAGAGGTGTGGGAACCCTTCCCCGGGCTTCGACAGGGTAACACGTGCCCGAGCGAGCAGGGGATTAGGCGGCGGGGGCGTTGATTCCTCCCTGTAAATCAGAAAGCACTGCTCTTTAATGCCACGGTTTCCCGTTGTGATCAGGTATAGCTAATGCTATAGTTCCACAGAAAAAGATTCCCTTTGCTAGGAATGTGAAACCTGCATTGATTTATGTATTTATTTCAACGATTGTTTTCCGCTTTACCTTGCTAGTTGTGCGTTTGGACGAAGCTCTAATGAGACGTCGGGAGGGTATTTCCACGTGGCTAATGTTTTCTTTCGCCAGAACACAATGCACGCAGAAAACTCGCTCCGTGCTGAGACTGGTAAAAGCAAAGCTCATTTGGAACTATAGTTCCCAGTTTGGCTTTTCTCTGTTCTCTTGCAGTGGTTTCTGGTTACCGACTGCCTTTAATCTGATGGTGACCGTATCAAGTGTCAGCGCCACCTTTTTGCATCAATCTCAGAACCACTTTTCCTATCCAAGTATTTCCCTGCGGTTCAACCTGGTGCGATCAGTTCTGCTCTTGAGAAGACGATGGAATTGAGGTTGTAGTCTTCCAGTTGGGCAGGCAAACCTTGTTACAAACCAGATTTGCTGCCAAATACCCCCGCGCCAGAGGTGAAAGACAGTCCCGCAGGAGGAGACGGTGGCCAAGGAGTTTCCAGAGCTGGGGAAGAGTGGCTGCGCAGCAGCGGGTCGTGAAGGGGCCGTGTTCCATATAAGCTGAGTAGCAGTGAAAAGTCACACTGTGATAGGAGCTTTTCGGAAAAGGATGGTCACGCAAGGGAAGTAACAGCCTTTTCCCTGCTGTTGGCAGCTCTTGGGCCTTCTCAGGCTGCGGGCGCTTTCCTCTGCTTGTCCTGCACCTTGCAGCTCCTGGAGAGGAGGGAGCAGGGAACCATGGGGAGTTCAAGGCTCTTCTCCAAAGCTTTGCTGCATTTCCCACCTTAGCCCTTGGAGCAGCAGGGCTGGAAAGGCTGCAGGAGATGCCTGGGGTTAGCCCTGATGCCCGGTGTCCTTCGGCAGCCGCCGCATGGACGCAGGGGCTGGGGCAGGGAGCGAGAGGGAATTTTTCCTTGCTTGCAGCGTCCGGCTACCAAGAGCAAGGCAGGTCCTCACAAATTGGAGCCGTACAGAGCCCGCCAGGAGGAGCGGAGGAAGGCCGTGGAGGTGAACAGGTTGCGGGCAACGGCCCCCGAGCAGTTCCTCTGGTAAATGTCTCCAAGCGCAGGAGGCATTTTCCTGCACTGGCACGTTCCTCCCTTGCCCGGGCAGCAGCAGCCGGGAAGGACTGTGTGTTCCTGGCAGCTGGCTGGCAGGAGAGCAGCGGGGTCCTGAGGCTGTGCCCCTGAGTCACAGCTGCCTTCCAGCCCCAGGGAGATGTCCGCAGGCAGAAGAGGGGCGGATGGGGACAGGGGTGGGTTCCTCCGGGGTTTCGCCTCTCTTCTGCCAGCTCTCGGCTGATGGGCCTGGGTCTGCAGGGCAGGGCTTGTCTTGGAGACCACAGAAGGCCTCCAAGACCAGAGCTGGTGGGCAGGAGGTCTCTGCCCTCTTCTCTGGACGTCCAGCTGAACACCTTTTGGTTTCTCCTTTAGCTTGGCGAAGAAGATGGAGCTCCGAGAGCCCCGCTAAAAAGCACGAGGCCATTACGGCGGCGCGTGGGACTCGGGCACGGCGCTGCCTCCTCTGCAGCAGCGGAGCCCTTAGCTGCATGGGGCCTTTCCATACACCGTATTCCTCCGGGAGATGCCAAATAAAGACAGCCGGGGGCCTGCTCCCGGCTGTGGTCAGCAACCTGTGCCTGCAAGGACGTTCACTGGCAGGGCTTTGGCATGGATGGGCTGTTAACGATGCCGTGCGACGGCCCATTCTTGCGCAAAAGCAACCTGCCCGCACAGTGCTGCCCATCCCCAGCACCCCTCGCACTGACCGTGCAGAGGCAGCTCGGCCCAGTCTCGCCCAGTGTGGGAGCTGAGTAGCTCAGACGGGAAGAGCGGAGATGCGGGCGTGCAAGAAGGGGAGAGGAGGGGAGGGCAGTGCCCAGCAAGGTGCAGGGAGGGCATCGGAGCTCAGAGGGATGGGCATCGAGGGTGTCTCAGCTTGCCCGGAGGGAGAGAAGGGACCCTGAGCCTCCAAGGCGGAGAAGGCAGGAGACCTGGAAGCTGCGGATGGGACTGCAGGGGATGTGCACAGCCTCACAGGCTGGTTGATGACCTCCAGAGGTCATCTTGTCCAGCCCCCCAGCTCAAGCAGGGCCACCTGCTCCAGTGCCCGGTCACCCTCCCAGTGAAAAAGGGCTTCCTGACGGTCAGAAGGATCACCTGCCGCCACCTGCTGGCAACGCTTTACCGAACGCAACCCCCAGCCCAGGAGAGCTCTAGGCGCCGCCTTTGTGGCAAGGCCAGATTGGTGGCTCATGTTCGATTTAGTGCCCACCAGGACCCCCAGGGCCTTTTCTGCAAAGCTGCTTTCCTCATGAGGCTCCTGTCAGCCCAGTTGCCCAGCCTGATCGCCAGCCCTGGGCCCGGCTGTGTGCCCGCTTTTCGGTCCAGCCCGCTCTCTCCTCCTCCAGCCAAAACAACTTTCTTGTCTTCCCCCGCCACCCAACAACTTTTGTTGACTTTACTTTTCCGTTCACCCCTTGAGGGGTTTGAGATGATAAGAGATTTCCTTGGAGTGCGCTAGATTCGACTTCTGGCTGTGGTACCTGTTCCGATAAGTTGCTACTGGCTTGGCTGTTGCGCATCGGGATGCTGAAGTGTGTACTTTGGGGGCTGAATTATGCCTTTCCTTTAGCGCTCGGGTGCTTGATTCCTTTCTTGCTGGGCGGCAAACTCCAGGCAGTGTTAAGGACTGTTTGCACTGTCTGCGTTTGCTGTGCCGGTTATCACCTTGGTTTGCTTTGCCTGGGAGAGCTCTGATAAAACCCCTGGCCTTGAGCCTGCTCCGGTATTGGGCTCCTGCAGTGCTGTCCCAGCACTCGGAGAACCTGTTCCTGGAGAAAATGAGCAGCTCCACCTTTCCCCGCTTTCTCCTCTGTGGAGAGAAGAAAGAATGGCAGCCTCTCCTCCAGGAGAGGTCTTTCTAGCCTCCTTCCATTGGCCTCTCCGTTCCCTCAATGTTCTTGGGGTAATTAGGCTGCTCCTCCTGATGGGTCTTGTGAGCCTGGTTTTCACTTTGATGAAGGTTTGGGAGGTTAAACAACCAACTGCGAATTCCCCAGAGGAATTTGCTCTAGGGCAATCGATCCCTGGGTGGCAGGGGGTATGGCAGGAGGTGGGCCTAGGTGCCAAGGGCCCTCAGCGACTCTGGCCGCTTAGGATTTCCCACCCAAAAAGGCACGTCAGCCGTCCAAAGTAATACATCATTGGAAGGAGGGGAGCATGCAGACACTGAGCAGAAGGCCTGCTGCTCGGGGGCCACAGAAACGGACAGAGAGAAGCCGATGGCTTGCTCTGAAGCCACCCAAACAGGTGCTGAGACTGAAGCAGAGACCCAGCCCTCGACTCTACTAGTGGCTCGTGTAGTCAAGAAGGAGGAGTGGAAGCAGAGGCCAAGTCGGTCAGCGAGAGAAGCAGCAGCGCCTCCTGGGATGGGGAGAGAGGAAGAAGGAGAAGAGGCAGCCTGTTCTGCAGCAGGACAGGAGCCTGAAGCTTGTCCCGCATTGGAGGGTCTCAGCCAGGGGGCAAGAGGGAATTTGCCCCCCGCGGTTGCAGCGTGCGGCCGCCAAGAGCCAGGCAGGCCCTGACAAATCTGCTGAGAGCCACAGGCCAGCTGAGAAGAGCTGGAATGCACCAGTGCCTTCCCAGTGCCCTCCCCTGGCTGTGGTCGGGGCGTCGGGGCAGAAACAGGCACGGCGGGCAGGACTGGAGAGCTGAAATGCGGCAGCACGTTGTGCATTGAAAGGCAGGTACGTGGGTTGTGCGGGGAGAGGTGTGGGAACCCTTCCCCGGGCTTCGACAGGGTAACACGTGCCCGAGCGAGCAGGGGATTAGGCGGCGGGGGCGTTGATTCCTCCCTGTAAATCAGAAAGCACTGCTCTTTAATGCCACGGTTTCCCGTTGTGATCAGGTATAGCTAATGCTATAGTTCCACAGAAAAAGATTCCCTTTGCTAGGAATGTGAAACCTGCATTGATTTATGTATTTATTTCAACGATTGTTTTCCGCTTTACCTTGCTAGTTGTGCGTTTGGACGAAGCTCTAATGAGACGTCGGGAGGGTATTTCCACGTGGCTAATGTTTTCTTTCGCCAGAACACAATGCACGCAGAAAACTCGCTCCGTGCTGAGACTGGTAAAAGCAAAGCTCATTTGGAACTATAGTTCCCAGTTTGGCTTTTCTCTGTTCTCTTGCAGTGGTTTCTGGTTACCGACTGCCTTTAATCTGATGGTGACCGTATCAAGTGTCAGCGCCACCTTTTTGCATCAATCTCAGAACCACTTTTCCTATCCAAGTATTTCCCTGCGGTTCAACCTGGTGCGATCAGTTCTGCTCTTGAGAAGACGATGGAATTGAGGTTGTAGTCTTCCAGTTGGGCAGGCAAACCTTGTTACAAACCAGATTTGCTGCCAAATACCCCCGCGCCAGAGGTGAAAGACAGTCCCGCAGGAGGAGACGGTGGCCAAGGAGTTTCCAGAGCTGGGGAAGAGTGGCTGCGCAGCAGCGGGTCGTGAAGGGGCCGTGTTCCATATAAGCTGAGTAGCAGTGAAAAGTCACACTGTGATAGGAGCTTTTCGGAAAAGGATGGTCACGCAAGGGAAGTAACAGCCTTTTCCCTGCTGTTGGCAGCTCTTGGGCCTTCTCAGGCTGCGGGCGCTTTCCTCTGCTTGTCCTGCACCTTGCAGCTCCTGGAGAGGAGGGAGCAGGGAACCATGGGGAGTTCAAGGCTCTTCTCCAAAGCTTTGCTGCATTTCCCACCTTAGCCCTTGGAGCAGCAGGGCTGGAAAGGCTGCAGGAGATGCCTGGGGTTAGCCCTGATGCCCGGTGTCCTTCGGCAGCCGCCGCATGGACGCAGGGGCTGGGGCAGGGAGCGAGAGGGAATTTTTCCTTGCTTGCAGCGTCCGGCTACCAAGAGCAAGGCAGGTCCTCACAAATTGGAGCCGTACAGAGCCCGCCAGGAGGAGCGGAGGAAGGCCGTGGAGGTGAACAGGTTGCGGGCAACGGCCCCCGAGCAGTTCCTCTGGTAAATGTCTCCAAGCGCAGGAGGCATTTTCCTGCACTGGCACGTTCCTCCCTTGCCCGGGCAGCAGCAGCCGGGAAGGACTGTGTGTTCCTGGCAGCTGGCTGGCAGGAGAGCAGCGGGGTCCTGAGGCTGTGCCCCTGAGTCACAGCTGCCTTCCAGCCCCAGGGAGATGTCCGCAGGCAGAAGAGGGGCGGATGGGGACAGGGGTGGGTTCCTCCGGGGTTTGGCCTCTCTTCTGCCAGCTCTCGGCTGATGGGCCTGGGTCTGCAGGGCAGGGCTTGTCTTGGAGACCACAGAAGGCCTCCAAGACCAGAGCTGGTGGGCAGGAGGTCTCTGCCCTCTTCTCTGGACGTCCAGCTGAACACCTTTTGGTTTCTCCTTTAGCTTGGCGAAGAAGATGGAGCTCCGAGAGCCCCGCTAAAAAGCACGAGGCCATTACGGCGGCGCGTGGGACTCGGGCACGGCGCTGCCTCCTCTGCAGCAGCGGAGCCCTTAGCTGCATGGGGCCTTTCCATACACCGTATTCCTCCGGGAGATGCCAAATAAAGACAGCCGGGGGCCTGCTCCCGGCTGTGGTCAGCAACCTGTGCCTGCAAGGACGTTCACTGGCAGGGCTTTGGCATGGACGGGCTGTTAACGATGCCGTGCGACGGCCCATTCTTGCGCAAAAGCAACCTGCCCGCACAGTGCTGCCCATCCCCAGCACCCCTCGCACTGACCGTGCAGAGGCAGCTCGGCCCAGTCTCGCCCAGTGTGGGAGCTGAGTAGCTCAGACGGGAAGAGCGGAGATGCGGGCGTGCAAGAAGGGGAGAGGAGGGGAGGGCCGTGCCCAGCAAGGTGCAGGGAGGGCATCGGAGCTCAGAGGGATGGGCATCGAGGGTGTCTCAGCTTGCCCGGAGGGAGAGAAGGGACCCTGAGCCTCCAAGGCGGAGAAGGCAGGAGACCTGGAAGCTGCGGATGGGACTGCAGGGGATGTGCACAGCCTCACAGGCTGGTTGATGACCTCCAGAGGTCATCTTGTCCAGCCCCCCAGCTCAAGCAGGGCCACCTGCTCCAGTGCCCGGTCACCCTCCCAGTGAAAAAGGGCTTCCTGACGGTCAGAAGGATCACCTGCCGCCACCTGCTGGCAACGCTTTACCGAACGCAACCCCCAGCCCAGGAGAGCTCTAGGCGCCGCCTTTGTGGCAAGGCCAGATTGGTGGCTCATGTTCGATTTAGTGCCCACCAGGACCCCCAGGGCCTTTTCTGCAAAGCTGCTTTCCTCATGAGGCTCCTGTCAGCCCAGTTGCCCAGCCTGATCGCCAGCCCTGGGCCCGGCTGTGTGCCCGCTTTTCGGTCCAGCCCGCTCTCTCCTCCTCCAGCCAAAACAACTTTCTTGTCTTCCCCCGCCACCCAACAACTTTTGTTGACTTTACTTTTCCGTTCACCCCTTGAGGGGTTTGAGATGATAAGAGATTTCCTTGGAGTGCGCTAGATTCGACT
The DNA here is from genome assembly GCF_965183815.1 of Platalea leucorodia. Classification (NCBI taxonomy): domain Eukaryota; kingdom Metazoa; phylum Chordata; class Aves; order Pelecaniformes; family Threskiornithidae; genus Platalea; species Platalea leucorodia. The sequence goes on along the minus strand of NC_138839.1, from coordinate 9,935,081 downwards.
TCTGGCTGTGGTACCTGTTCCGATAAGTTGCTACTGGCTTGGCTGTTGCGCATCGGGATGCTGAAGTGTGTACTTTGGGGGCTGAATTATGCCTTTCCTTTAGCGCTCGGGTGCTTGATTCCTTTCTTGCTGGGCGGCAAACTCCAGGCAGTGTTAAGGACTGTTTGCACTGTCTGCGTTTGCTGTGCCGGTTATCACCTTGGTTTGCTTTGCCTGGGAGAGCTCTGATAAAACCCCTGGCCTTGAGCCTGCTCCGGTATTGGGCTCCTGCAGTGCTGTCCCAGCACTCGGAGAACCTGTTCCTGGAGAAAATGAGCAGCTCCACCTTTCCCCGCTTTCTCCTCTGTGGAGAGAAGAAAGAATGGCAGCCTCTCCTCCAGGAGAGGTCTTTCTAGCCTCCTTCCATTGGCCTCTCCGTTCCCTCAATGTTCTTGGGGTAATTAGGCTGCTCCTCCTGATGGGTCTTGTGAGCCTGGTTTTCACTTTGATGAAGGTTTGGGAGGTTAAACAACCAACTGCGAATTCCCCAGAGGAATTTGCTCTAGGGCAATCGATCCCTGGGTGGCAGGGGGTATGGCAGGAGGTGGGCCTAGGTGCCAAGGGCCCTCAGCGACTCTGGCCGCTTAGGATTTCCCACCCAAAAAGGCACGTCAGCCGTCCAAAGTAATACATCATTGGAAGGAGGGGAGCATGCAGACACTGAGCAGAAGGCCTGCTGCTCGGGGGCCACAGAAACGGACAGAGAGAAGCCGATGGCTTGCTCTGAAGCCACCCAAACAGGTGCTGAGACTGAAGCAGAGACCCAGCCCTCGACTCTACTAGTGGCTCGTGTAGTCAAGAAGGAGGAGTGGAAGCAGAGGCCAAGTCGGTCAGCGAGAGAAGCAGCAGCGCCTCCTGGGATGGGGAGAGAGGAAGAAGGAGAAGAGGCAGCCTGTTCTGCAGCAGGACAGGAGCCTGAAGCTTGTCCCGCATTGGAGGGTCTCAGCCAGGGGGCAAGAGGGAATTTGCCCCCCGCGGTTGCAGCGTGCGGCCGCCAAGAGCCAGGCAGGCCCTGACAAATCTGCTGAGAGCCACAGGCCAGCTGAGAAGAGCTGGAATGCACCAGTGCCTTCCCAGTGCCCTCCCCTGGCTGTGGTCGGGGCGTCGGGGCAGAAACAGGCACGGCGGGCAGGACTGGAGAGCTGAAATGCGGCAGCACGTTGTGCATTGAAAGGCAGGTACGTGGGTTGTGCAGGGAGAGGTGTGGGAACCCTTCCCCGGGCTTCGACAGGGTAACACGTGCCCGAGCGAGCAGGGGATTAGGCGGCGGGGGCGTTGATTCCTCCCTGTAAATCAGAAAGCACTGCTCTTTAATGCCACGGTTTCCCGTTGTGATCAGGTATAGCTAATGCTATAGTTCCACAGAAAAAGATTCCCTTTGCTAGGAATGTGAAACCTGCATTGATTTATGTATTTATTTCAACGATTGTTTTCCGCTTTACCTTGCTAGTTGTGCGTTTGGACGAAGCTCTAATGAGACGTCGGGAGGGTATTTCCACGTGGCTAATGTTTTCTTTCGCCAGAACACAATGCACGCAGAAAACTCGCTCCGTGCTGAGACTGGTAAAAGCAAAGCTCATTTGGAACTATAGTTCCCAGTTTGGCTTTTCTCTGTTCTCTTGCAGTGGTTTCTGGTTACCGACTGCCTTTAATCTGATGATGACCGTATCAAGTGTCAGCGCCACCTTTTTGCATCAATCTCAGAACCACTTTTCCTATCCAAGTATTTCCCTGCGGTTCAACCTGGTGCGATCAGTTCTGCTCTTGAGAAGACGATGGAATTGAGGTTGTAGTCTTCCAGTTGGGCAGGCAAACCTTGTTACAAACCAGATTTGCTGCCAAATACCCCCGCGCCAGAGGTGAAAGACAGTCCCGCAGGAGGAGACGGTGGCCAAGGAGTTTCCAGAGCTGGGGAAGAGTGGCTGCGCAGCAGCGGGTCGTGAAGGGGCCGTGTTCCATATAAGCTGAGTAGCAGTGAAAAGTCACACTGTGATAGGAGCTTTTCGGAAAAGGATGGTCACGCAAGGGAAGTAACAGCCTTTTCCCTGCTGTTGGCAGCTCTTGGGCCTTCTCAGGCTGCGGGCGCTTTCCTCTGCTTGTCCTGCACCTTGCAGCTCCTGGAGAGGAGGGAGCAGGGAACCATGGGGAGTTCAAGGCTCTTCTCCAAAGCTTTGCTGCATTTCCCACCTTAGCCCTTGGAGCAGCAGGGCTGGAAAGGCTGCAGGAGATGCCTGGGGTTAGCCCTGATGCCCGGTGTCCTTCGGCAGCCGCCGCATGGATGCAGGGGCTGGGGCAGGGAGCGAGAGGGAATTTTTCCTTGCTTGCAGCGTCCGGCTACCAAGAGCAAGGCAGGTCCTCACAAATTGGAGCCGTACAGAGCCCGCCAGGAGGAGCGGAGGAAGGCCGTGGAGGTTGCGGGCAACGGCCCCCGAGCAGTTCCTCTGGTAAATGTCTCCAAGCGCAGGAGGCATTTTCCTGCACTGGCACGTTCCTCCCTTGCCCGGGCAGCAGCAGCCGGGAAGGACTGTGTGTTCCTGGCAGCTGGCTGGCAGGAGAGCAGCGGGGTCCTGAGGCTGTGCCCCTGAGTCACAGCTGCCTTCCAGCCCCAGGGAGATGTCCGCAGGCAGAAGAGGGGCGGATGGGGACAGGGGTGGGTTCCTCCGGGGTTTGGCCTCTCTTCTGCCAGCTCTCGGCTGATGGGCCTGGGTCTGCAGGGCAGGGCTTGTCTTGGAGACCACAGAAGGCCTCCAAGACCAGAGCTGGTGGGCAGGAGGTCTCTGCCCTCTTCTCTGGACGTCCAGCTGAACACCTTTTGGTTTCTCCTTTAGCTTGGCGAAGAAGATGGAGCTCCGAGAGCCCCGCTAAAAAGCACGAGGCCATTACGGCGGCGCGTGGGACTCGGGCACGGCGCTGCCTCCTCTGCAGCAGCGGAGCCCTTAGCTGCATGGGGCCTTTCCATACACCGTATTCCTCCGGGAGATGCCAAATAAAGACAGCCGGGGGCCTGCTCCCGGCTGTGGTCAGCAACCTGTGCCTGCAAGGACATTCACTGGCAGGGCTTTGGCATGGACGGGCTGTTAACGATGCCGTGCGACGGCCCATTCTTGCGCAAAAGCAACCTGCCCGCACAGTGCTGCCCATCCCCAGCACCCCTCGCACTGACCGTGCAGAGGCAGCTCGGCCCAGTCTCGCCCAGTGTGGGAGCTGAGTAGCTCAGACGGGAAGAGCGGAGATGCGGGCGTGCAAGAAGGGGAGAGGAGGGGAGGGCAGTGCCCAGCAAGGTGCAGGGAGGGCATCGGAGCTCAGAGGGATGGGCATCGAGGGTGTCTCAGCTTGCCCGGAGGGAGAGAAGGGACCCTGAGCCTCCAAGGCGGAGAAGGCAGGAGACCTGGAAGCTGCGGGTGGGACTGCAGGGGATGTGCACAGCCTCACAGGCTGGTTGATGACCTCCAGAGGTCATCTTGTCCAGCCCCCCAGCTCAAGCAGGGCCACCTGCTCCAGTGCCCGGTCACCCTCCCAGTGAAAAAGGGCTTCCTGACGGTCAGAAGGATCACCTGCCGCCACCTGCTGGCAACGCTTTACCGAACGCAACCCCCAGCGCAGGAGAGCTCTAGGCGCCGCCTTTGTGGCAAGGCCAGATTGGTGGCTCATGGTCGATTTAGTGCCCACCAGGACCCCCAGGGCCTTTTCTGCAAAGCTGCTTTCCTCATGAGGCTCCTGTCAGCCCAGTTGCCCAGCCTGATCGCCAGCCCTGGGCCCGGCTGTGTGCCCGCTTTTCGGTCCAGCCCGCTCTCTCCTCCTCCAGCCAAAACAACTTTCTTGTCTTCCCCCGCCACCCAACAACTTTTGTTGACTTTACTTTTCCGTTCACCCCTTGAGGGGTTTGAGATGATAAGAGATTTCCTTGGAGTGCGCTAGATTCGACTTCTGGCTGTGGTACCTGTTCCGATAAGTTGCTATTGGCTTGGCTGTTGCGCATCGGGATGCTGAAGTGTGTACTTTGGGGGCTGAATTATGCCTTTCCTTTAGCGCTCGGGTGCTTGATTCCTTTCTTGCTGGGCGGCAAACTCCAGGCAGTGTTAAGGACTGTTTGCACTGTCTGCGTTTGCTGTGCCGGTTATCACCTTGGTTTGCTTTGCCTGGGAGAGCTCTGATAAAACCCCTGGCCTTGAGCCTGCTCCGGTGTTGGGCTCCTGCAGTGCTGTCCCAGCACTCGGAGAACCTGTTCCTGGAGAAAATGAGCAGCTCCACCTTTCCCCGCTTTCTCCTCTGTGGAGAGAAGAAAGAATGGCAGCCTCTCCTCCAGGAGAGGTCTTTCTAGCCTCCTTCCATTGGCCTCTCCGTTCCCTCAATGTTCTTGGGGTAATTAGGCTGCTCCTCCTGATGGGTCTTGTGAGCCTGGTTTTCACTTTGATGAAGGTTTGGGAGGTTAAACAACCAACTGCGAATTCCCCAGAGGAATTTGCTCTAGGGCAATCGATCCCTGGGTGGCAGGGGGTATGGCAGGAGGTGGGCCTAGGTGCCAAGGGCCCTCAGCGACTCTGGCCGCTTAGGATTTCCCACCCAAAAAGGCACGTCAGCCTTCCAAAGTAATACATCATTGGAAGGAGGGGAGCATGCAGACACTGAGCAGAAGGCCTGCTGCTCGGGGGCCACAGAAACGGACAGAGAGAAGCCGATTGCTTGCTCTGAAGCCACCCAAACAGGTGCTGAGACTGAAGCAGAGACCCAGCCCTCGACTCTACTAGTGGCTCGTGTAGTCAAGAAGGAGGAGTGGAAGCAGAGGCCAAGTCGGTCAGCGAGAGAAGCAGCAGCGCCTCCTGGGATGGGGAGAGAGGAAGAAGGAGAAGAGGCAGCCTGTTCTGCAGCAGGACAGGAGCCTGAAGCTTGTCCTGCATTGGAGGGTCTCAGCCAGGGGGCAAGAGGGAATTTGCCCCCTGCGGTTGCAGCGTGCGGCCGCCAAGAGCCAGGCAGGCCCTGACAAATCTGCTGAGAGCCACAGGCCAGCTGAGAAGAGCTGGAATGCACCAGTGCCTTCCCAGTGCCCTCCCCTGGCTGTGGTCGGGGCGTCGGGGCAGAAACAGGCACGGCGGGCAGGACTGGAGAGCTGAAATGCGGCAGCACGTTGTGCATTGAAAGGCAGGTACGTGGGTTGTGCAGGGAGAGGTGTGGGAACCCTTCCCCGGGCTTCGACAGGGTAACACGTGCCCGAGCGAGCAGGGGATTAGGCGGCGGGGGCGTTGATTCCTCCCTGTAAATCAGAAAGCACTGCTCTTTAATGCCACGGTTTCCCGTTGTGATCAGGTATAGCTAATGCTATAGTTCCACAGAAAAAGATTCCCTTTGCTAGGAATGTGAAACCTGCATTGATTTATGTATTTATTTCAACGATTGTTTTCCGCTTTACCTTGCTAGTTGTGCGTTTGGACGAAGCTCTAATGAGACGTCGGGAGGGTATTTCCACGTGGCTAATGTTTTCTTTCGCCAGAACACAATGCACGCAGAAAACTCGCTCCGTGCTGAGACTGGTAAAAGCAAAGCTCATTTGGAACTATAGTTCCCAGTTTGGCTTTTCTCTGTTCTCTTGCAGTGGTTTCTGGTTACCGACTGCCTTTAATCTGATGGTGACCGTATCAAGTGTCAGCGCCACCTTTTTGCATCAATCTCAGAACCACTTTTCCTATCCAAGTATTTCCCTGCGGTTCAACCTGGTGCGATCAGTTCTGCTCTTGAGAAGACGATGGAATTGAGGTTGTAGTCTTCCAGTTGGGCAGGCAAACCTTGTTACAAACCAGATTTGCTGCCAAATACCCCCGCGCCAGAGGTGAAAGACAGTCCCGCAGGAGGAGACGGTGGCCAAGGAGTTTCCAGAGCTGGGGAAGAGTGGCTGCGCAGCAGCGGGTCGTGAAGGGGCCGTGTTCCATATAAGCTGAGTAGCAGTGAAAAGTCACACTGTGATAGGAGCTTTTCGGAAAAGGATGGTCACGCAAGGGAAGTAACAGCCTTTTCCCTGCTGTTGGCAGCTCTTGGGCCTTCTCAGGCTGCGGGCGCTTTCCTCTGCTTGTCCTGCACCTTGCAGCTCCTGGAGAGGAGGGAGCAGGGAACCATGGGGAGTTCAAGGCTCTTCTCCAAAGCTTTGCTGCATTTCCCACCTTAGCCCTTGGAGCAGCAGGGCTGGAAAGGCTGCAGGAGATGCCTGGGGTTAGCCCTGATGCCCGGTGTCCTTCGGCAGCCGCCGCATGGACGCAGGGGCTGGGGCAGGGAGCGAGAGGGAATTTTTCCTTGCTTGCAGCGTCCGGCTACCAAGAGCAAGGCAGGTCCTCACAAATTGGAGCCGTACAGAGCCCGCCAGGAGGAGCGGAGGAAGGCCGTGGAGGTGAACAGGTTGCGGGCAACGGCCCCCGAGCAGTTCCTCTGGTAAATGTCTCCAAGCGCAGGAGGCATTTTCCTGCAGTGGCACGTTCCTCCCTTGCCCGGGCAGCAGCAGCCGGGAAGGACTGTGTGTTCCTGGCAGCTGGCTGGCAGGAGAGCAGCGGGGTCCTGAGGCTGTGCCCCTGAGTCACAGCTGCCTTCCAGCCCCAGGGAGATGTCCGCAGGCAGAAGAGGGGCGGATGGGGACAGGGGTGGGTTCCTCCGGGGTTTGGCCTCTCTTCTGCCAGCTCTCGGCTGATGGGCCTGGGTCTGCAGGGCAGGGCTTGTCTTGGAGACCACAGAAGGCCTCCAAGACCAGAGCTGGTGGGCAGGAGGTCTCTGCCCTCTTCTCTGGACGTCCAGCTGAACACCTTTTGGTTTCTCCTTTAGCTTGGCGAAGAAGATGGAGCTCCGAGAGCCCCGCTAAAAAGCACGAGGCCATTACGGCGGCGCGTGGGACTCGGGCACGGCGCTGCCTCCTCTGCAGCAGCGGAGCCCTTAGCTGCATGGGGCCTTTCCATACACCGTATTCCTCCGGGAGATGCCAAATAAAGACAGCCGGGGGCCTGCTCCCGGCTGTGGTCAGCAACCTGTGCCTGCAAGGACGTTCACTGGCAGGGCTTTGGCATGGACGGGCTGTTAACGATGCCGTGCGACGGCCCATTCTTGCGCAAAAGCAACCTGCCCGCACAGTGCTGCCCATCCCCAGCACCCCTCGCACTGACCGTGCAGAGGCAGCTCGGCCCAGTCTCGCCCAGTGTGGGAGCTGAGTAGCTCAGACGGGAAGAGCGGAGATGCGGGCGTGCAAGAAGGGGAGAGGAGGGGAGGGCAGTGCCCAGCAAGGTGCAGGGAGGGCATCGGAGCTCAGAGGGATGGGCATCGAGGGTGTCTCAGCTTGCCCGGAGGGAGAGAAGGGACCCTGAGCCTCCAAGGCGGAGAAGGCAGGAGACCTGGAAGCTGCGGATGGGACTGCAGGGGATGTGCACAGCCTCACAGGCTGGTTGATGACCTCCAGAGGTCATCTTGTCCAGCCCCCCAGCTCAAGCAGGGCCACCTGCTCCAGTGCCCGGTCACCCTCCCAGTGAAAAAGGGCTTCCTGACGGTCAGAAGGATCACCTGCCGCCACCTGCTGGCAACGCTTTACCGAACGCAACCCCCAGCGCAGGAGAGCTCTAGGCGCCGCCTTTGTGGCAAGGCCAGATTGGTGGCTCATGTTCGATTTAGTGCCCACCAGGACCCCCAGGGCCTTTTCTGCAAAGCTGCTTTCCTCATGAGGCTCCTGTCAGCCCAGTTGCCCAGCCTGATCGCCAGCCCTGGGCCCGGCTGTGTGCCCGCTTTTCGGTCCAGCCCGCTCTCTCCTCCTCCAGCCAAAACAACTTTCTTGTCTTCCCCCGCCACCCAACAACTTTTGTTGACTTTACTTTTCCGTTCACCCCTTGAGGGGTTTGAGATGATAAGAGATTTCCTTGGAGTGCGCTAGATTCGACTTCTGGCTGTGGTACCTGTTCCGATAAGTTGCTACTGGCTTGGCTGTTGCGCATCGGGATGCTGAAGTGTGTACTTTGGGGGCTGAATTATGCCTTTCCTTTAGCGCTCGGGTGCTTGATTCCTTTCTTGCTGGGCGGCAAACTCCAGGCAGTGTTAAGGACTGTTTGCACTGTCTGCGTTTGCTGTGCCGGTTATCACCTTGGTTTGCTTTGCCTGGGAGAGCTCTGATAAAACCCCTGGCCTTGAGCCTGCTCCGGTATTGGGCTCCTGCAGTGCTGTCCCAGCACTCGGAGAACCTGTTCCTGGAGAAAATGAGCAGCTCCACCTTTCCCCGCTTTCTCCTCTGTGGAGAGAAGAAAGAATGGCAGCCTCTCCTCCAGGAGAGGTCTTTCTAGCCTCCTTCCATTGGCCTCTCCGTTCCCTCAATGTTCTTGGGGTAATTAGGCTGCTCCTCCTGATGGGTCTTGTGAGCCTGGTTTTCACTTTGATGAAGGTTTGGGAGGTTAAACAACCAACTGCGAATTCCCCAGAGGAATTTGCTCTAGGGCAATCGATCCCTGGGTGGCAGGGGGTATGGCAGGAGGTGGGCCTAGGTGCCAAGGGCCCTCAGCGACTCTGGCCGCTTAGGATTTCCCACCCAAAAAGGCACGTCAGCCGTCCAAAGTAATACATCATTGGAAGGAGGGGAGCATGCAGACACTGAGCAGAAGGCCTGCTGCTCGGGGGCCACAGAAACGGACAGAGAGAAGCCGATGGCTTGCTCTGAAGCCACCCAAACAGGTGCTGAGACTGAAGCAGAGACCCAGCCCTCGACTCTACTAGTGGCTCGTGTAGTCAAGAAGGAGGAGTGGAAGCAGAGGCCAAGTCGGTCAGCGAGAGAAGCAGCAGCGCCTCCTGGGATGGGGAGAGAGGAAGAAGGAGAAGAGGCAGCCTGTTCTGCAGCAGGACAGGAGCCTGAAGCTTGTCCCGCATTGGAGGGTCTCAGCCAGGGGGCAAGAGGGAATTTGCCCCCCGCGGTTGCAGCGTGCGGCCGCCAAGAGCCAGGCAGGCCCTGACAAATCTGCTGAGAGCCACAGGCCAGCTGAGAAGAGCTGGAATGCACCAGTGCCTTCCCAGTGCCCTCCCCTGGCTGTGGTCGGGGCGTCGGGGCAGAAACAGGCACGGCGGGCAGGACTGGAGAGCTGAAATGCGGCAGCACGTTGTGCATTGAAAGGCAGGTACGTGGGTTGTGCAGGGAGAGGTGTGGGAACCCTTCCCCGGGCTTCGACAGGGTAACACGTGCCCGAGCGAGCAGGGGATTAGGCGGCGGGGGCGTTGATTCCTCCCTGTAAATCAGAAAGCACTGCTCTTTAATGCCACGGTTTCCCGTTGTGATCAGGTATAGCTAATGCTATAGTTCCACAGAAAAAGATTCCCTTTGCTAGGAATGTGAAACCTGCATTGATTTATGTATTTATTTCAACGATTGTTTTCCGCTTTACCTTGCTAGTTGTGCGTTTGGACGAAGCTCTAATGAGACGTCGGGAGGGTATTTCCACGTGGCTAATGTTTTCTTTCGCCAGAACACAATGCACGCAGAAAACTCGCTCCGTGCTGAGACTGGTAAAAGCAAAGCTCATTTGGAACTATAGTTCCCAGTTTGGCTTTTCTCTGTTCTCTTGCAGTGGTTTCTGGTTACCGACTGCCTTTAATCTGATGGTGACCGTATCAAGTGTCAGCGCCACCTTTTTGCATCAATCTCAGAACCACTTTTCCTATCCAAGTATTTCCCTGCGGTTCAACCTGGTGCGATCAGTTCTGCTCTTGAGAAGACGATGGAATTGAGGTTGTAGTCTTCCAGTTGGGCAGGCAAACCTTGTTACAAACCAGATTTGCTGCCAAATACCCCCGCGCCAGAGGTGAAAGACAGTCCCGCAGGAGGAGACGGTGGCCAAGGAGTTTCCAGAGCTGGGGAAGAGTGGCTGCGCAGCAGCGGGTCGTGAAGGGGCCGTGTTCCATATAAGCTGAGTAGCAGTGAAAAGTCACACTGTGATAGGAGCTTTTCGGAAAAGGATGGTCACGCAAGGGAAGTAACAGCCTTTTCCCTGCTGTTGGCAGCTCTTGGGCCTTCTCAGGCTGCGGGCGCTTTCCTCTGCTTGTCCTGCACCTTGCAGCTCCTGGAGAGGAGGGAGCAGGGAACCATGGGGAGTTCAAGGCTCTTCTCCAAAGCTTTGCTGCATTTCCCACCTTAGCCCTTGGAGCAGCAGGGCTGGAAAGGCTGCAGGAGATGCCTGGGGTTAGCCCTGATGCCCGGTGTCCTTCGGCAGCCGCCGCATGGACGCAGGGGCTGGGGCAGGGAGCGAGAGGGAATTTTTCCTTGCTTGCAGCGTCCGGCTACCAAGAGCAAGGCAGGTCCTCACAAATTGGAGCCGTACAGAGCCCGCCAGGAGGAGCGGAGGAAGGCCGTGGAGGTGAACAGGTTGCGGGCAACGGCCCCCGAGCAGTTCCTCTGGTAAATGTCTCCAAGCGCAGGAGGCATTTTCCTGCACTGGCACGTTCCTCCCTTGCCCGGGCAGCAGCAGCCGGGAAGGACTGTGTGTTCCTGGCAGCTGGCTGGCAGGAGAGCAGCGGGGTCCTGAGGCTGTGCCCCTGAGTCACAGCTGCCTTCCAGCCCCAGGGAGATGTCCGCAGGCAGAAGAGGGGCGGATGGGGACAGGGGTGGGTTCCTCCGGGGTTTGGCCTCTCTTCTGCCAGCTCTCGGCTGATGGGCCTGGGTCTGCAGGGCAGGGCTTGTCTTGGAGACCACAGAAGGCCTCCAAGACCAGAGCTGGTGGGCAGGAGGTCTCTGCCCTCTTCTCTGGACGTCCAGCTGAACACCTTTTGGTTTCTCCTTTAGCTTGGCGAAGAAGATGGAGCTCCGAGAGCCCCGCTAAAAAGCACGAGGCCATTACGGCGGCGCGTGGGACTCGGGCACGGCGCTGCCTCCTCTGCAGCAGCGGAGCCCTTAGCTGCATGGGGCCTTTCCATACACCGTATTCCTCCGGGAGATGCCAAATAAAGACAGCCGGGGGCCTGCTCCCGGCTGTGGTCAGCAACCTGTGCCTGCAAGGACGTTCACTGGCAGGGCTTTGGCATGGACGGGCTGTTAACGATGCCGTGCGACGGCCCATTCTTGCGCAAAAGCAACCTGCCCGCACAGTGCTGCCCATCCCCAGCACCCCTCGCACTGACCGTGCAGAGGCAGCTCGGCCCAGTCTCGCCCAGTGTGGGAGCTGAGTAGCTCAGACGGGAAGAGCGGAGATGCGGGCGTGCAAGAAGGGGAGAGGAGGGGAGGGCAGTGCCCAGCAAGGTGCAGGGAGGGCATCGGAGCTCAGAGGGATGGGCATCGAGGGTGTCTCAGCTTGCCCGGAGGGAGAGAAGGGACCCTGAGCCTCCAAGGCGGAGAAGGCAGGAGACCTGGAAGCTGCGGATGGGACTGCAGGGGATGTGCACAGCCTCACAGGCTGGTTGATGACCTCCAGAGGTCATCTTGTCCAGCCCCCCAGCTCAAGCAGGGCCACCTGCTCCAGTGCCCGGTCACCCTCCCAGTGAAAAAGGGCTTCCTGACGGTCAGAAGGATCACCTGCCGCCACCTGCTGGCAACGCTTTACCGAACGCAACCCCCAGCGCAGGAGAGCTCTAGGCGCCGCCTTTGTGGCAAGGCCAGATTGGTGGCTCATGTTCGATTTAGTGCCCACCAGGACCCCCAGGGCCTTTTCTGCAAAGCTGCTTTCCTCATGAGGCTCCTGTCAGCCCAGTTGCCCAGCCTGATCGCCAGCCCTGGGCCCGGCTGTGTGCCCGCTTTTCGGTCCAGCCCGCTCTCTCCTCCTCCAGCCAAAACAACTTTCTTGTCTTCCCCCGCCACCCAACAACTTTTGTTGACTTTACTTTTCCGTTCACCCCTTGAGGGGTTTGAGATGATAAGAGATTTCCTTGGAGTGCGCTAGATTCGACTTCTGGCTGTGGTACCTGTTCCGATAAGTTGCTACTGGCTTGGCTGTTGCGCATCGGGATGCTGAAGTGTGTACTTTGGGGGCTGAATTATGCCTTTCCTTTAGCGCTCGGGTGCTTGATTCCTTTCTTGCTGGGCGGCAAACTCCAGGCAGTGTTAAGGACTGTTTGCACTGTCTGCGTTTGCTGTGCCGGTTATCACCTTGGTTTGCTTTGCCTGGGAGAGCTCTGATAAAACCCCTGGCCTTGAGCCTGCTCCGGTATTGGGCTCCTGCAGTGCTGTCCCAGCACTCGGAGAACCTGTTCCTGGAGAAAATGAGCAGCTCCACCTTTCCCCGCTTTCTCCTCTGTGGAGAGAAGAAAGAATGGCAGCCTCTCCTCCAGGAGAGGTCTTTCTAGCCTCCTTCCATTGGCCTCTCCGTTCCCTCAATGTTCTTGGGGTAATTAGGCTGCTCCTCCTGATGGGTCTTGTGAGCCTGGTTTTCACTTTGATGAAGGTTTGGGAGGTTAAACAACCAACTGCGAATTCCCCAGAGGAATTTGCTCTAGGGCAATCGATCCCTGGGTGGCAGGGGGTATGGCAGGAGGTGGGCCTAGGTGCCAAGGGCCCTCAGCGACTCTGGCCGCTTAGGATTTCCCACCCAAAAAGGCACGTCAGCCGTCCAAAGTAATACATCATTGGAAGGAGGGGAGCATGCAGACACTGAGCAGAAGGCCTGCTGCTCGGGGGCCACAGAAACGGACAGAGAGAAGCCGATGGCTTGCTCTGAAGCCACCCAAACAGGTGCTGAGACTGAAGCAGAGACCCAGCCCTCGACTCTACTAGTGGCTCGTGTAGTCAAGAAGGAGGAGTGGAAGCAGAGGCCAAGTCGGTCAGCGAGAGAAGCAGCAGCGCCTCCTGGGATGGGGAGAGAGGAAGAAGGAGAAGAGGCAGCCTGTTCTGCAGCAGGACAGGAGCCTGAAGCTTGTCCCGCATTGGAGGGTCTCAGCCAGGGGGCAAGAGGGAATTTGCCCCCCGCGGTTGCAGCGTGCGGCCGCCAAGAGCCAGGCAGGCCCTGACAAATCTGCTGAGAGCCACAGGCCAGCTGAGAAGAGCTGGAATGCACCAGTGCCTTCCCAGTGCCCTCCCCTGGCTGTGGTCGGGGCGTCGGGGCAGAAACAGGCACGGCGGGCAGGACTGGAGAGCTGAAATGCGGCAGCACGTTGTGCATTGAAAGGCAGGTACGTGGGTTGTGCAGGGAGAGGTGTGGGAACCCTTCCCCGGGCTTCGACAGGGTAACACGTGCCCGAGCGAGCAGGGGATTAGGCGGCGGGGGCGTTGATTCCTCCCTGTAAATCAGAAAGCACTGCTCTTTAATGCCACGGTTTCCCGTTGTGATCAGGTATAGCTAATGCTATAGTTCCACAGAAAAAGATTCCCTTTGCTAGGAATGTGAAACCTGCATTGATTTATGTATTTATTTCAACGATTGTTTTCCGCTTTACCTTGCTAGTTGTGCGTTTGGACGAAGCTCTAATGAGACGTCGGGAGGGTATTTCCACGTGGCTAATGTTTTCTTTCGCCAGAACACAATGCACGCAGAAAACTCGCTCCGTGCTGAGACTGGTAAAAGCAAAGCTCATTTGGAACTATAGTTCCCAGTTTGGCTTTTCTCTGTTCTCTTGCAGTGGTTTCTGGTTACCGACTGCCTTTAATCTGATGGTGACCGTATCAAGTGTCAGCGCCACCTTTTTGCATCAATCTCAGAACCACTTTTCCTATCCAAGTATTTCCCTGCGTTTCAACCTGGTGCGATCAGTTCTGCTCTTGAGAAGACGATGGAATTGAGGTTGTAGTCTTCCAGTTGGGCAGGCAAACCTTGTTACAAACCAGATTTGCTGCCAAATACCCCCGCGCCAGAGGTGAAAGACAGTCCCGCAGGAGGAGACGGTGGCCAAGGAGTTTCCAGAGCTGGGGAAGAGTGGCTGCGCAGCAGCGGGTCGTGAAGGGGCCGTGTTCCATATAAGCTGAGTAGCAGTGAAAAGTCACACTGTGATAGGAGCTTTTCGGAAAAGGATGGTCACGCAAGGGAAGTAACAGCCTTTTCCCTGCTGTTGGCAGCTCTTGGGCCTTCTCAGGCTGCGGGCGCTTTCCTCTGCTTGTCCTGCACCTTGCAGCTCCTGGAGAGGAGGGAGCAGGGAACCATGGGGAGTTCAAGGCTCTTCTCCAAAGCTTTGCTGCATTTCCCACCTTAGCCCTTGGAGCAGCAGGGCTGGAAAGGCTGCAGGAGATGCCTGGGGTTAGCCCTGATGCCCGGTGTCCTTCGGCAGCCGCCGCATGGACGCAGGGGCTGGGGCAGGGAGCGAGAGGGAATTTTTCCTTGCTTGCAGCGTCCGGCTACCAAGAGCAAGGCAGGTCCTCACAAATTGGAGCCGTACAGAGCCCGCCAGGAGGAGCGGAGGAAGGCCGTGGAGGTGAACAGGTTGCGGGCAACGGCCCCCGAGCAGTTCCTCTGGTAAATGTCTCCAAGCGCAGGAGGCATTTTCCTGCAGTGGCACGTTCCTCCCTTGCCCGGGCAGCAGCAGCCGGGAAGGACTGTGTGTTCCTGGCAGCTGGCTGGCAGGAGAGCAGCGGGGTCCTGAGGCTGTGCCCCTGAGTCACAGCTGCCTTCCAGCCCCAGGGAGATGTCCGCAGGCAGAAGAGGGGCGGATGGGGACAGGGGTGGGTTCCTCCGGGGTTTGGCCTCTCTTCTGCCAGCTCTCGGCTGATGGGCCTGGGTCTGCAGGGCAGGGCTTGTCTTGGAGACCACAGAAGGCCTCCAAGACCAGAGCTGGTGGGCAGGAGGTCTCTGCCCTCTTCTCTGGACGTCCAGCTGAACACCTTTTGGTTTCTCCTTTAGCTTGGCGAAGAAGATGGAGCTCCGAGAGCCCCGCTAAAAAACACGAGGCCATTACGGCGGCGCGTGGGACTCGGGCACGGCGCTGCCTCCTCTGCAGCAGCGGAGCCCTTAGCTGCATGGGGCCTTTCCATACACCGTATTCCTCCGGGAGATGCCAAATAAAGACAGCCGGGGGCCTGCTCCCGGCTGTGGTCAGCAACCTGTGCCTGCAAGGACGTTCACTGGCAGGGCTTTGGCATGGACGGGCTGTTAACGATGCCGTGCGACGGCCCATTCTTGCGCAAAAGCAACCTGCCCGCACAGTGCTGCCCATCCCCAGCACCCCTCGCACTGACCGTGCAGAGGCAGCTCGGCCCAGTCTCGCCCAGTGTGGGAGCTGAGTAGCTCAGACGGGAAGAGCGGAGATGCGGGCGTGCAAGAAGGGGAGAGGAGGGGAGGGCAGTGCCCAGCAAGGTGCAGGGAGGGCATCGGAGCTCAGAGGGATGGGCATCGAGGGTGTCTCAGCTTGCCCGGAGGGAGAGAAGGGACCCTGAGCCTCCAAGGCGGAGAAGGCAGGAGACCTGGAAGCTGCGGATGGGACTGCAGGGGATGTGCACAGCCTCACAGGCTGGTTGATGACCTCCAGAGGTCATCTTGTCCAGCCCCCCAGCTCAAGCAGGGCCACCTGCTCCAGTGCCCGGTCACCCTCCCAGTGAAAAAGGGCTTCCTGACGGTCAGAAGGATCACCTGCCGCCACCTGCTGGCAACGCTTTACCGAACGCAACCCCCAGCGCAGGAGAGCTCTAGGCGCCGCCTTTGTGGCAAGGCCAGATTGGTGGCTCATGTTCGATTTAGTGCCCACCAGGACCCCCAGGGCCTTTTCTGCAAAGCTGCTTTCCTCATGAGGCTCCTGTCAGCCCAGTTGCCCAGCCTGATCGCCAGCCCTGGGCCCGGCTGTGTGCCCGCTTTTCGGTCCAGCCCGCTCTCTCCTCCTCCAGCCAAAACAACTTTCTTGTCTTCCCCCGCCACCCAACAACTTTTGTTGACTTTACTTTTCCGTTCACCCCTTGAGGGGTTTGAGATGATAAGAGATTTCCTTGGAGTGCGCTAGATTCGACTTCTGGCTGTGGTACCTGTTCCGATAAGTTGCTATTGGCTTGGCTGTTGCGCATCGGGATGCTGAAGTGTGTACTTTGGGGGCTGAATTATGCCTTTCCTTTAGCGCTCGGGTGCTTGATTCCTTTCTTGCTGGGCGGCAAACTCCAGGCAGTGTTAAGGACTGTTTGCACTGTCTGCGTTTGCTGTGCCGGTTATCACCTTGGTTTGCTTTGCCTGGGAGAGCTCTGATAAAACCCCTGGCCTTGAGCCTGCTCCGGTATTGGGCTCCTGCAGTGCTGTCCCAGCACTCGGAGAACCTGTTCCTGGAGAAAATGAGCAGCTCCACCTTTCCCCGCTTTCTCCTCTGTGGAGAGAAGAAAGAATGGCAGCCTCTCCTCCAGGAGAGGTCTTTCTAGCCTCCTTCCATTGGCCTCTCCGTTCCCTCAATGTTCTTGGGGTAATTAGGCTGCTCCTCCTGATGGGTCTTGTGAGCCTGGTTTTCACTTTGATGAAGGTTTGGGAGGTTAAACAACCAACTGCGAATTCCCCAGAGGAATTTGCTCTAGGGCAATCGATCCCTGGGTGGCAGGGGGTATGGCAGGAGGTGGGCCTAGGTGCCAAGGGCCCTCAGCGACTCTGGCCGCTTAGGATTTCCCACCCAAAAAGGCACGTCAGCCGTCCAAAGTAATACATCATTGGAAGGAGGGGAGCATGCAGACACTGAGCAGAAGGCCTGCTGCTCGGGGGGCCACAGAAACGGACAGAGAGAAGCCGATTGCTTGCTCTGAAGCCACCCAAACAGGTGCTGAGACTGAAGCAGAGACCCAGCCCTCGACTCTACTAGTGGCTCGTGTAGTCAAGAAGGAGGAGTGGAAGCAGAGGCCAAGTCGGTCAGCGAGAGAAGCAGCAGCGCCTCCTGGGATGGGGAGAGAGGAAGAAGGAGAAGAGGCAGCCTGTTCTGCAGCAGGACAGGAGCCTGAAGCTTGTCCCGCATTGGAGGGTCTCAGCCAGGGGGCAAGAGGGAATTTGCCCCCCGCGGTTGCAGCGTGCGGCCGCCAAGAGCCAGGCAGGCCCTGACAAATCTGCTGAGAGCCACAGGCCAGCTGAGAAGAGCTGGAATGCACCAGTGCCTTCCCAGTGCCCTCCCCTGGCTGTGGTCGGGGCGTCGGGGCAGAAACAGGCACGGCGGGCAGGACTGGAGAGCTGAAATGCGGCAGCACGTTGTGCATTGAAAGGCAGGTACGTGGGTTGTGCAGGGAGAGGTGTGGGAACCCTTCCCCGGGCTTCGACAGGGTAACACGTGCCCGAGCGAGCAGGGGATTAGGCGGCGGGGGCGTTGATTCCTCCCTGTAAATCAGAAAGCACTGCTCTTTAATGCCACGGTTTCCCGTTGTGATCAGGTATAGCTAATGCTATAGTTCCACAGAAAAAGATTCCCTTTGCTAGGAATGTGAAACCTGCATTGATTTATGTATTTATTTCAACGATTGTTTTCCGCTTTACCTTGCTAGTTGTGCGTTTGGACGAAGCTCTAATGAGACGTCGGGAGGGTATTTCCACGTGGCTAATGTTTTCTTTCGCCAGAACACAATGCACGCAGAAAACTCGCTCCGTGCTGAGACTGGTAAAAGCAAAGCTCATTTGGAACTATAGTTCCCAGTTTGGCTTTTCTCTGTTCTCTTGCAGTGGTTTCTGGTTACCGACTGCCTTTAATCTGATGGTGACCGTATCAAGTGTCAGCGCCACCTTTTTGCATCAATCTCAGAACCACTTTTCCTATCCAAGTATTTCCCTGCGTTTCAACCTGGTGCGATCAGTTCTGCTCTTGAGAAGACGATGGAATTGAGGTTGTAGTCTTCCAGTTGGGCAGGCAAACCTTGTTACAAACCAGATTTGCTGCCAAATACCCCCGCGCCAGAGGTGAAAGACAGTCCCGCAGGAGGAGACGGTGGCCAAGGAGTTTCCAGAGCTGGGGAAGAGTGGCTGCGCAGCAGCGGGTCGTGAAGGGGCCGTGTTCCATATAAGCTGAGTAGCAGTGAAAAGTCACACTGTGATAGGAGCTTTTCGGAAAAGGATGGTCACGCAAGGGAAGTAACAGCCTTTTCCCTGCTGTTGGCAGCTCTTGGGCCTTCTCAGGCTGCGGGCGCTTTCCTCTGCTTGTCCTGCACCTTGCAGCTCCTGGAGAGGAGGGAGCAGGGAACCATGGGGAGTTCAAGGCTCTTCTCCAAAGCTTTGCTGCATTTCCCACCTTAGCCCTTGGAGCAGCAGGGCTGGAAAGGCTGCAGGAGATGCCTGGGGTTAGCCCTGATGCCCGGTGTCCTTCGGCAGCCGCCGCATGGACGCAGGGGCTGGGGCAGGGAGCGAGAGGGAATTTTTCCTTGCTTGCAGCGTCCGGCTACCAAGAGCAAGGCAGGTCCTCACAAATTGGAGCCGTACAGAGCCCGCCAGGAGGAGCGGAGGAAGGCCGTGGAGGTGAACAGGTTGCGGGCAACGGCCCCCGAGCAGTTCCTCTGGTAAATGTCTCCAAGCGCAGGAGGCATTTTCCTGCAGTGGCACGTTCCTCCCTTGCCCGGGCAGCAGCAGCCGGGAAGGACTGTGTGTTCCTGGCAGCTGGCTGGCAGGAGAGCAGCGGGGTCCTGAGGCTGTGCCCCTGAGTCACAGCTGCCTTCCAGCCCCAGGGAGATGTCCGCAGGCAGAAGAGGGGCGGATGGGGACAGGGGTGGGTTCCTCCGGGGTTTGGCCTCTCTTCTGCCAGCTCTCGGCTGATGGGCCTGGGTCTGCAGGGCAGGGCTTGTCTTGGAGACCACAGAAGGCCTCCAAGACCAGAGCTGGTGGGCAGGAGGTCTCTGCCCTCTTCTCTGGACGTCCAGCTGAACACCTTTTGGTTTCTCCTTTAGCTTGGCGAAGAAGATGGAGCTCCGAGAGCCCCGCTAAAAAACACGAGGCCATTACGGCGGCGCGTGGGACTCGGGCACGGCGCTGCCTCCTCTGCAGCAGCGGAGCCCTTAGCTGCATGGGGCCTTTCCATACACCGTATTCCTCCGGGAGATGCCAAATAAAGACAGCCGGGGGCCTGCTCCCGGCTGTGGTCAGCAACCTGTGCCTGCAAGGACGTTCACTGGCAGGGCTTTGGCATGGACGGGCTGTTAACGATGCCGTGCGACGGCCCATTCTTGCGCAAAAGCAACCTGCCCGCACAGTGCTGCCCATCCCCAGCACCCCTCGCACTGACCGTGCAGAGGCAGCTCGGCCCAGTCTCGCCCAGTGTGGGAGCTGAGTAGCTCAGACGGGAAGAGCGGAGATGCGGGCGTGCAAGAAGGGGAGAGGAGGGGAGGGCAGTGCCCAGCAAGGTGCAGGGAGGGCATCGGAGCTCAGAGGGATGGGCATCGAGGGTGTCTCAGCTTGCCCGGAGGGAGAGAAGGGACCCTGAGCCTCCAAGGCGGAGAAGGCAGGAGACCTGGAAGCTGCGGATGGGACTGCAGGGGATGTGCACAGCCTCACAGGCTGGTTGATGACCTCCAGAGGTCATCTTGTCCAGCCCCCCAGCTCAAGCAGGGCCACCTGCTCCAGTGCCCGGTCACCCTCCCAGTGAAAAAGGGCTTCCTGACGGTCAGAAGGATCACCTGCCGCCACCTGCTGGCAACGCTTTACCGAACGCAACCCCCAGCGCAGGAGAGCTCTAGGCGCCGCCTTTGTGGCAAGGCCAGATTGGTGGCTCATGTTCGATTTAGTGCCCACCAGGACCCCCAGGGCCTTTTCTGCAAAGCTGCTTTCCTCATGAGGCTCCTGTCAGCCCAGTTGCCCAGCCTGATCGCCAGCCCTGGGCCCGGCTGTGTGCCCGCTTTTCGGTCCAGCCCGCTCTCTCCTCCTCCAGCCAAAACAACTTTCTTGTCTTCCCCCGCCACCCAACAACTTTTGTTGACTTTACTTTTCCGTTCACCCCTTGAGGGGTTTGAGATGATAAGAGATTTCCTTGGAGTGCGCTAGATTCGACTTCTGGCTGTGGTACCTGTTCCGATAAGTTGCTATTGGCTTGGCTGTTGCGCATCGGGATGCTGAAGTGTGTACTTTGGGGGCTGAATTATGCCTTTCCTTTAGCGCTCGGGTGCTTGATTCCTTTCTTGCTGGGCGGCAAACTCCAGGCAGTGTTAAGGACTGTTTGCACTGTCTGCGTTTGCTGTGCCGGTTATCACCTTGGTTTGCTTTGCCTGGGAGAGCTCTGATAAAACCCCTGGCCTTGAGCCTGCTCCGGTATTGGGCTCCTGCAGTGCTGTCCCAGCACTCGGAGAACCTGTTCCTGGAGAAAATGAGCAGCTCCACCTTTCCCCGCTTTCTCCTCTGTGGAGAGAAGAAAGAATGGCAGCCTCTCCTCCAGGAGAGGTCTTTCTAGCCTCCTTCCATTGGCCTCTCCGTTCCCTCAATGTTCTTGGGGTAATTAGGCTGCTCCTCCTGATGGGTCTTGTGAGCCTGGTTTTCACTTTGATGAAGGTTTGGGAGGTTAAACAACCAACTGCGAATTCCCCAGAGGAATTTGCTCTAGGGCAATCGATCCCTGGGTGGCAGGGGGTATGGCAGGAGGTGGGCCTAGGTGCCAAGGGCCCTCAGCGACTCTGGCCGCTTAGGATTTCCCACCCAAAAAGGCACGTCAGCCGTCCAAAGTAATACATCATTGGAAGGAGGGGAGCATGCAGACACTGAGCAGAAGGCCTGCTGCTCGGGGGCCACAGAAACGGACAGAGAGAAGCCGATGGCTTGCTCTGAAGCCACCCAAACAGGTGCTGAGACTGAAGCAGAGACCCAGCCCTCGACTCTACTAGTGGCTCGTGTAGTCAAGAAGGAGGAGTGGAAGCAGAGGCCAAGTCGGTCAGCGAGAGAAGCAGCAGCGCCTCCTGGGATGGGGAGAGAGGAAGAAGGAGAAGAGGCAGCCTGTTCTGCAGCAGGACAGGAGCCTGAAGCTTGTCCCGCATTGGAGGGTCTCAGCCAGGGGGCAAGAGGGAATTTGCCCCCCGCGGTTGCAGCGTGCGGCCGCCAAGAGCCAGGCAGGCCCTGACAAATCTGCTGAGAGCCACAGGCCAGCTGAGAAGAGCTGGAATGCACCAGTGCCTTCCCAGTGCCCTCCCCTGGCTGTGGTCGGGGCGTCGGGGCAGAAACAGGCACGGCGGGCAGGACTGGAGAGCTGAAATGCGGCAGCACGTTGTGCATTGAAAGGCAGGTACGTGGGTTGTGCAGGGAGAGGTGTGGGAACCCTTCCCCGGGCTTCGACAGGGTAACACGTGCCCGAGCGAGCAGGGGATTAGGCGGCGGGGGCGTTGATTCCTCCCTGTAAATCAGAAAGCACTGCTCTTTAATGCCACGGTTTCCCGTTGTGATCAGGTATAGCTAATGCTATAGTTCCACAGAAAAAGATTCCCTTTGCTAGGAATGTGAAACCTGCATTGATTTATGTATTTATTTCAACGATTGTTTTCCGCTTTACCTTGCTAGTTGTGCGTTTGGACGAAGCTCTAATGAGACGTCGGGAGGGTATTTCCACGTGGCTAATGTTTTCTTTCGCCAGAACACAATGCACGCAGAAAACTCGCTCCGTGCTGAGACTGGTAAAAGCAAAGCTCATTTGGAACTATAGTTCCCAGTTTGGCTTTTCTCTGTTCTCTTGCAGTGGTTTCTGGTTACCGACTGCCTTTAATCTGATGGTGACCGTATCAAGTGTCAGCGCCACCTTTTTGCATCAATCTCAGAACCACTTTTCCTATCCAAGTATTTCCCTGCGGTTCAACCTGGTGCGATCAGTTCTGCTCTTGAGAAGACGATGGAACTGAGGTTGTAGTCTTCCAGTTGGGCAGGCAAACCTTGTTACAAACCAGATTTGCTGCCAAATACCCCCGCGCCAGAGGTGAAAGACAGTCCCGCAGGAGGAGACGGTGGCCAAGGAGTTTCCAGAGCTGGGGAAGAGTGGCTGCGCAGCAGCGGGTCGTGAAGGGGCCGTGTTCCATATAAGCTGAGTAGCAGTGAAAAGTCACACTGTGATAGGAGCTTTTCGGAAAAGGATGGTCACGCAAGGGAAGTAACAGCCTTTTCCCTGCTGTTGGCAGCTCTTGGGCCTTCTCAGGCTGCGGGCGCTTTCCTCTGCTTGTCCTGCACCTTGCAGCTCCTGGAGAGGAGGGAGCAGGGAACCATGGGGAGTTCAAGGCTCTTCTCCAAAGCTTTGCTGCATTTCCCACCTTAGCCCTTGGAGCAGCAGGGCTGGAAAGGCTGCAGGAGATGCCTGGGGTTAGCCCTGATGCCCGGTGTCCTTCGGCAGCCGCCGCATGGACGCAGGGGCTGGGGCAGGGAGCGAGAGGGAATTTTTCCTTGCTTGCAGCGTCCGGCTACCAAGAGCAAGGCAGGTCCTCACAAATTGGAGCCGTACAGAGCCCGCCAGGAGGAGCGGAGGAAGGCCGTGGAGGTGAACAGGTTGCGGGCAACGGCCCCCGAGCAGTTCCTCTGGTAAATGTCTCCAAGCGCAGGAGGCATTTTCCTGCAGTGGCACGTTCCTCCCTTGCCCGGGCAGCAGCAGCCGGGAAGGACTGTGTGTTCCTGGCAGCTGGCTGGCAGGAGAGCAGCGGGGTCCTGAGGCTGTGCCCCTGAGTCACAGCTGCCTTCCAGCCCCAGGGAGATGTCCGCAGGCAGAAGAGGGGCGGATGGGGACAGGGGTGGGTTCCTCCGGGGTTTGGCCTCTCTTCTGCCAGCTCTCGGCTGATGGGCCTGGGTCTGCAGGGCAGGGCTTGTCTTGGAGACCACAGAAGGCCTCCAAGACCAGAGCTGGTGGGCAGGAGGTCTCTGCCCTCTTCTCTGGACGTCCAGCTGAACACCTTTTGGTTTCTCCTTTAGCTTGGCGAAGAAGATGGAGCTCCGAGAGCCCCGCTAAAAAACACGAGGCCATTACGGCGGCGCGTGGGACTCGGGCACGGCGCTGCCTCCTCTGCAGCAGCGGAGCCCTTAGCTGCATGGGGCCTTTCCATACACCGTATTCCTCCGGGAGATGCCAAATAAAGACAGCCGTGGGCCTGCTCCCGGCTGTGGTCAGCAACCTGTGCCTGCAAGGACGTTCACTGGCAGGGCTTTGGCATGGACGGGCTGTTAACGATGCCGTGCGACGGCCCATTCTTGCGCAAAAGCAACCTGCCCGCACAGTGCTGCCCATCCCCAGCACCCCTCGCACTGACCGTGCAGAGGCAGCTCGGCCCAGTCTCGCCCAGTGTGGGAGCTGAGTAGCTCAGACGGGAAGAGCGGAGATGCGGGCGTGCAAGAAGGGGAGAGGAGGGGAGGGCAGTGCCCAGCAAGGTGCAGGGAGGGCATCGGAGCTCAGAGGGATGGGCATCGAGGGTGTCTCAGCTTGCCCGGAGGGAGAGAAGGGACCCTGAGCCTCCAAGGCGGAGAAGGCAGGAGACCTGGAAGCTGCGGATGGGACTGCAGGGGATGTGCACAGCCTCACAGGCTGGTTGATGACCTCCAGAGGTCATCTTGTCCAGCCCCCCAGCTCAAGCAGGGCCACCTGCTCCAGTGCCCGGTCACCCTCCCAGTGAAAAAGGGCTTCCTGACGGTCAGAAGGATCACCTGCCGCCACCTGCTGGCAACGCTTTACCGAACGCAACCCCCAGCGCAGGAGAGCTCTAGGCGCCGCCTTTGTGGCAAGGCCAGATTGGTGGCTCATGTTCGATTTAGTGCCCACCAGGACCCCCAGGGCCTTTTCTGCAAAGCTGCTTTCCTCATGAGGCTCCTGTCAGCCCAGTTGCCCAGCCTGATCGCCAGCCCTGGGCCCGGCTGTGTGCCCGCTTTTCGGTCCAGCCCGCTCTCTCCTCCTCCAGCCAAAACAACTTTCTTGTCTTCCCCCGCCACCCAACAACTTTTGTTGACTTTACTTTTCCGTTCACCCCTTGAGGGGTTTGAGATGATAAGAGATTTCCTTGGAGTGCGCTAGATTCGACTTCTGGCTGTGGTACCTGTTCCGATAAGTTGCTATTGGCTTGGCTGTTGCGCATCGGGATGCTGAAGTGTGTACTTTGGGGGCTGAATTATGCCTTTCCTTTAGCGCTCGGGTGCTTGATTCCTTTCTTGCTGGGCGGCAAACTCCAGGCAGTGTTAAGGACTGTTTGCACTGTCTGCGTTTGCTGTGCCGGTTATCACCTTGGTTTGCTTTGCCTGGGAGAGCTCTGATAAAACCCCTGGCCTTGAGCCTGCTCCGGTATTGGGCTCCTGCAGTGCTGTCCCAGCACTCGGAGAACCTGTTCCTGGAGAAAATGAGCAGCTCCACCTTTCCCCGCTTTCTCCTCTGTGGAGAGAAGAAAGAATGGCAGCCTCTCCTCCAGGAGAGGTCTTTCTAGCCTCCTTCCATTGGCCTCTCCGTTCCCTCAATGTTCTTGGGGTAATTAGGCTGCTCCTCCTGATGGGTCTTGTGAGCCTGGTTTTCACTTTGATGAAGGTTTGGGAGGTTAAACAACCAACTGCGAATTCCCCAGAGGAATTTGCTCTAGGGCAATCGATCCCTGGGTGGCAGGGGGTATGGCAGGAGGTGGGCCTAGGTGCCAAGGGCCCTCAGCGACTCTGGCCGCTTAGGATTTCCCACCCAAAAAGGCACGTCAGCCGTCCAAAGTAATACATCATTGGAAGGAGGGGAGCATGCAGACACTGAGCAGAAGGCCTGCTGCTCGGGGGCCACAGAAACGGACAGAGAGAAGCCGATGGCTTGCTCTGAAGCCACCCAAACAGGTGCTGAGACTGAAGCAGAGACCCAGCCCTCGACTCTACTAGTGGCTCGTGTAGTCAAGAAGGAGGAGTGGAAGCAGAGGCCAAGTCGGTCAGCGAGAGAAGCAGCAGCGCCTCCTGGGATGGGGAGAGAGGAAGAAGGAGAAGAGGCAGCCTGTTCTGCAGCAGGACAGGAGCCTGAAGCTTGTCCCGCATTGGAGGGTCTCAGCCAGGGGGCAAGAGGGAATTTGCCCCCCGCGGTTGCAGCGTGCGGCCGCCAAGAGCCAGGCAGGCCCTGACAAATCTGCTGAGAGCCACAGGCCAGCTGAGAAGAGCTGGAATGCACCAGTGCCTTCCCAGTGCCCTCCCCTGGCTGTGGTCGGGGCGTCGGGGCAGAAACAGGCACGGCGGGCAGGACTGGAGAGCTGAAATGCGGCAGCACGTTGTGCATTGAAAGGCAGGTACGTGGGTTGTGCAGGGAGAGGTGTGGGAACCCTTCCCCGGGCTTCGACAGGGTAACACGTGCCCGAGCGAGCAGGGGATTAGGCGGCGGGGGCGTTGATTCCTCCCTGTAAATCAGAAAGCACTGCTCTTTAATGCCACGGTTTCCCGTTGTGATCAGGTATAGCTAATGCTATAGTTCCACAGAAAAAGATTCCCTTTGCTAGGAATGTGAAACCTGCATTGATTTATGTATTTATTTCAACGATTGTTTTCCGCTTTACCTTGCTAGTTGTGCGTTTGGACGAAGCTCTAATGAGACGTCGGGAGGGTATTTCCACGTGGCTAATGTTTTCTTTCGCCAGAACACAATGCACGCAGAAAACTCGCTCCGTGCTGAGACTGGTAAAAGCAAAGCTCATTTGGAACTATAGTTCCCAGTTTGGCTTTTCTCTGTTCTCTTGCAGTGGTTTCTGGTTACCGACTGCCTTTAATCTGATGGTGACCGTATCAAGTGTCAGCGCCACCTTTTTGCATCAATCTCAGAACCACTTTTCCTATCCAAGTATTTCCCTGCGTTTCAACCTGGTGCGATCAGTTCTGCTCTTGAGAAGACGATGGAATTGAGGTTGTAGTCTTCCAGTTGGGCAGGCAAACCTTGTTACAAACCAGATTTGCTGCCAAATACCCCCGCGCCAGAGGTGAAAGACAGTCCCGCAGGAGGAGACGGTGGCCAAGGAGTTTCCAGAGCTGGGGAAGAGTGGCTGCGCAGCAGCGGGTCGTGAAGGGGCCGTGTTCCATATAAGCTGAGTAGCAGTGAAAAGTCACACTGTGATAGG
This sequence comes from Platalea leucorodia, assembly GCF_965183815.1. Classification (NCBI taxonomy): domain Eukaryota; kingdom Metazoa; phylum Chordata; class Aves; order Pelecaniformes; family Threskiornithidae; genus Platalea; species Platalea leucorodia. Next base: position 9,909,214 of record NC_138839.1, on the reverse strand, counting down.
AGCTTTTCGGAAAAGGATGGTCACGCAAGGGAAGTAACAGCCTTTTCCCTGCTGTTGGCAGCTCTTGGGCCTTCTCAGGCTGCGGGCGCTTTCCTCTGCTTGTCCTGCACCTTGCAGCTCCTGGAGAGGAGGGAGCAGGGAACCATGGGGAGTTCAAGGCTCTTCTCCAAAGCTTTGCTGCATTTCCCACCTTAGCCCTTGGAGCAGCAGGGCTGGAAAGGCTGCAGGAGATGCCTGGGGTTAGCCCTGATGCCCGGTGTCCTTCGGCAGCCGCCGCATGGACGCAGGGGCTGGGGCAGGGAGCGAGAGGGAATTTTTCCTTGCTTGCAGCGTCCGGCTACCAAGAGCAAGGCAGGTCCTCACAAATTGGAGCCGTACAGAGCCCGCCAGGAGGAGCGGAGGAAGGCCGTGGAGGTGAACAGGTTGCGGGCAACGGCCCCCGAGCAGTTCCTCTGGTAAATGTCTCCAAGCGCAGGAGGCATTTTCCTGCAGTGGCACGTTCCTCCCTTGCCCGGGCAGCAGCAGCCGGGAAGGACTGTGTGTTCCTGGCAGCTGGCTGGCAGGAGAGCAGCGGGGTCCTGAGGCTGTGCCCCTGAGTCACAGCTGCCTTCCAGCCCCAGGGAGATGTCCGCAGGCAGAAGAGGGGCGGATGGGGACAGGGGTGGGTTCCTCCGGGGTTTGGCCTCTCTTCTGCCAGCTCTCGGCTGATGGGCCTGGGTCTGCAGGGCAGGGCTTGTCTTGGAGACCACAGAAGGCCTCCAAGACCAGAGCTGGTGGGCAGGAGGTCTCTGCCCTCTTCTCTGGACGTCCAGCTGAACACCTTTTGGTTTCTCCTTTAGCTTGGCGAAGAAGATGGAGCTCCGAGAGCCCCGCTAAAAAACACGAGGCCATTACGGCGGCGCGTGGGACTCGGGCACGGCGCTGCCTCCTCTGCAGCAGCGGAGCCCTTAGCTGCATGGGGCCTTTCCATACACCGTATTCCTCCGGGAGATGCCAAATAAAGACAGCCGGGGGCCTGCTCCCGGCTGTGGTCAGCAACCTGTGCCTGCAAGGACGTTCACTGGCAGGGCTTTGGCATGGACGGGCTGTTAACGATGCCGTGCGACGGCCCATTCTTGCGCAAAAGCAACCTGCCCGCACAGTGCTGCCCATCCCCAGCACCCCTCGCACTGACCGTGCAGAGGCAGCTCGGCCCAGTCTCGCCCAGTGTGGGAGCTGAGTAGCTCAGACGGGAAGAGCGGAGATGCGGGCGTGCAAGAAGGGGAGAGGAGGGGAGGGCAGTGCCCAGCAAGGTGCAGGGAGGGCATCGGAGCTCAGAGGGATGGGCATCGAGGGTGTCTCAGCTTGCCCGGAGGGAGAGAAGGGACCCTGAGCCTCCAAGGCGGAGAAGGCAGGAGACCTGGAAGCTGCGGATGGGACTGCAGGGGATGTGCACAGCCTCACAGGCTGGTTGATGACCTCCAGAGGTCATCTTGTCCAGCCCCCCAGCTCAAGCAGGGCCACCTGCTCCAGTGCCCGGTCACCCTCCCAGTGAAAAAGGGCTTCCTGACGGTCAGAAGGATCACCTGCCGCCACCTGCTGGCAACGCTTTACCGAACGCAACCCCCAGCGCAGGAGAGCTCTAGGCGCCGCCTTTGTGGCAAGGCCAGATTGGTGGCTCATGTTCGATTTAGTGCCCACCAGGACCCCCAGGGCCTTTTCTGCAAAGCTGCTTTCCTCATGAGGCTCCTGTCAGCCCAGTTGCCCAGCCTGATCGCCAGCCCTGGGCCCGGCTGTGTGCCCGCTTTTCGGTCCAGCCCGCTCTCTCCTCCTCCAGCCAAAACAACTTTCTTGTCTTCCCCCGCCACCCAACAACTTTTGTTGACTTTACTTTTCCGTTCACCCCTTGAGGGGTTTGAGATGATAAGAGATTTCCTTGGAGTGCGCTAGATTCGACTTCTGGCTGTGGTACCTGTTCCGATAAGTTGCTATTGGCTTGGCTGTTGCGCATCGGGATGCTGAAGTGTGTACTTTGGGGGCTGAATTATGCCTTTCCTTTAGCGCTCGGGTGCTTGATTCCTTTCTTGCTGGGCGGCAAACTCCAGGCAGTGTTAAGGACTGTTTGCACTGTCTGCGTTTGCTGTGCCGGTTATCACCTTGGTTTGCTTTGCCTGGGAGAGCTCTGATAAAACCCCTGGCCTTGAGCCTGCTCCGGTATTGGGCTCCTGCAGTGCTGTCCCAGCACTCGGAGAACCTGTTCCTGGAGAAAATGAGCAGCTCCACCTTTCCCCGCTTTCTCCTCTGTGGAGAGAAGAAAGAATGGCAGCCTCTCCTCCAGGAGAGGTCTTTCTAGCCTCCTTCCATTGGCCTCTCCGTTCCCTCAATGTTCTTGGGGTAATTAGGCTGCTCCTCCTGATGGGTCTTGTGAGCCTGGTTTTCACTTTGATGAAGGTTTGGGAGGTTAAACAACCAACTGCGAATTCCCCAGAGGAATTTGCTCTAGGGCAATCGATCCCTGGGTGGCAGGGGGTATGGCAGGAGGTGGGCCTAGGTGCCAAGGGCCCTCAGCGACTCTGGCCGCTTAGGATTTCCCACCCAAAAAGGCACGTCAGCCGTCCAAAGTAATACATCATTGGAAGGAGGGGAGCATGCAGACACTGAGCAGAAGGCCTGCTGCTCGGGGGCCACAGAAACGGACAGAGAGAAGCCGATGGCTTGCTCTGAAGCCACCCAAACAGGTGCTGAGACTGAAGCAGAGACCCAGCCCTCGACTCTACTAGTGGCTCGTGTAGTCAAGAAGGAGGAGTGGAAGCAGAGGCCAAGTCGGTCAGCGAGAGAAGCAGCAGCGCCTCCTGGGATGGGGAGAGAGGAAGAAGGAGAAGAGGCAGCCTGTTCTGCAGCAGGACAGGAGCCTGAAGCTTGTCCCGCATTGGAGGGTCTCAGCCAGGGGGCAAGAGGGAATTTGCCCCCCGCGGTTGCAGCGTGCGGCCGCCAAGAGCCAGGCAGGCCCTGACAAATCTGCTGAGAGCCACAGGCCAGCTGAGAAGAGCTGGAATGCACCAGTGCCTTCCCAGTGCCCTCCCCTGGCTGTGGTCGGGGCGTCGGGGCAGAAACAGGCACGGCGGGCAGGACTGGAGAGCTGAAATGCGGCAGCACGTTGTGCATTGAAAGGCAGGTACGTGGGTTGTGCAGGGAGAGGTGTGGGAACCCTTCCCCGGGCTTCGACAGGGTAACACGTGCCCGAGCGAGCAGGGGATTAGGCGGCGGGGGCGTTGATTCCTCCCTGTAAATCAGAAAGCACTGCTCTTTAATGCCACGGTTTCCCGTTGTGATCAGGTATAGCTAATGCTATAGTTCCACAGAAAAAGATTCCCTTTGCTAGGAATGTGAAACCTGCATTGATTTATGTATTTATTTCAACGATTGTTTTCCGCTTTACCTTGCTAGTTGTGCGTTTGGACGAAGCTCTAATGAGACGTCGGGAGGGTATTTCCACGTGGCTAATGTTTTCTTTCGCCAGAACACAATGCACGCAGAAAACTCGCTCCGTGCTGAGACTGGTAAAAGCAAAGCTCATTTGGAACTATAGTTCCCAGTTTGGCTTTTCTCTGTTCTCTTGCAGTGGTTTCTGGTTACCGACTGCCTTTAATCTGATGGTGACCGTATCAAGTGTCAGCGCCACCTTTTTGCATCAATCTCAGAACCACTTTTCCTATCCAAGTATTTCCCTGCGTTTCAACCTGGTGCGATCAGTTCTGCTCTTGAGAAGACGATGGAATTGAGGTTGTAGTCTTCCAGTTGGGCAGGCAAACCTTGTTACAAACCAGATTTGCTGCCAAATACCCCCGCGCCAGAGGTGAAAGACAGTCCCGCAGGAGGAGACGGTGGCCAAGGAGTTTCCAGAGCTGGGGAAGAGTGGCTGCGCAGCAGCGGGTCGTGAAGGGGCCGTGTTCCATATAAGCTGAGTAGCAGTGAAAAGTCACACTGTGATAGGAGCTTTTCGGAAAAGGATGGTCACGCAAGGGAAGTAACAGCCTTTTCCCTGCTGTTGGCAGCTCTTGGGCCTTCTCAGGCTGCGGGCGCTTTCCTCTGCTTGTCCTGCACCTTGCAGCTCCTGGAGAGGAGGGAGCAGGGAACCATGGGGAGTTCAAGGCTCTTCTCCAAAGCTTTGCTGCATTTCCCACCTTAGCCCTTGGAGCAGCAGGGCTGGAAAGGCTGCAGGAGATGCCTGGGGTTAGCCCTGATGCCCGGTGTCCTTCGGCAGCCGCCGCATGGACGCAGGGGCTGGGGCAGGGAGCGAGAGGGAATTTTTCCTTGCTTGCAGCGTCCGGCTACCAAGAGCAAGGCAGGTCCTCACAAATTGGAGCCGTACAGAGCCCGCCAGGAGGAGCGGAGGAAGGCCGTGGAGGTGAACAGGTTGCGGGCAACGGCCCCCGAGCAGTTCCTCTGGTAAATGTCTCCAAGCGCAGGAGGCATTTTCCTGCAGTGGCACGTTCCTCCCTTGCCCGGGCAGCAGCAGCCGGGAAGGACTGTGTGTTCCTGGCAGCTGGCTGGCAGGAGAGCAGCGGGGTCCTGAGGCTGTGCCCCTGAGTCACAGCTGCCTTCCAGCCCCAGGGAGATGTCCGCAGGCAGAAGAGGGGCGGATGGGGACAGGGGTGGGTTCCTCCGGGGTTTGGCCTCTCTTCTGCCAGCTCTCGGCTGATGGGCCTGGGTCTGCAGGGCAGGGCTTGTCTTGGAGACCACAGAAGGCCTCCAAGACCAGAGCTGGTGGGCAGGAGGTCTCTGCCCTCTTCTCTGGACGTCCAGCTGAACACCTTTTGGTTTCTCCTTTAGCTTGGCGAAGAAGATGGAGCTCCGAGAGCCCCGCTAAAAAACACGAGGCCATTACGGCGGCGCGTGGGACTCGGGCACGGCGCTGCCTCCTCTGCAGCAGCGGAGCCCTTAGCTGCATGGGGCCTTTCCATACACCGTATTCCTCCGGGAGATGCCAAATAAAGACAGCCGGGGGCCTGCTCCCGGCTGTGGTCAGCAACCTGTGCCTGCAAGGACGTTCACTGGCAGGGCTTTGGCATGGACGGGCTGTTAACGATGCCGTGCGACGGCCCATTCTTGCGCAAAAGCAACCTGCCCGCACAGTGCTGCCCATCCCCAGCACCCCTCGCACTGACCGTGCAGAGGCAGCTCGGCCCAGTCTCGCCCAGTGTGGGAGCTGAGTAGCTCAGACGGGAAGAGCGGAGATGCGGGCGTGCAAGAAGGGGAGAGGAGGGGAGGGCAGTGCCCAGCAAGGTGCAGGGAGGGCATCGGAGCTCAGAGGGATGGGCATCGAGGGTGTCTCAGCTTGCCCGGAGGGAGAGAAGGGACCCTGAGCCTCCAAGGCGGAGAAGGCAGGAGACCTGGAAGCTGCGGATGGGACTGCAGGGGATGTGCACAGCCTCACAGGCTGGTTGATGACCTCCAGAGGTCATCTTGTCCAGCCCCCCAGCTCAAGCAGGGCCACCTGCTCCAGTGCCCGGTCACCCTCCCAGTGAAAAAGGGCTTCCTGACGGTCAGAAGGATCACCTGCCGCCACCTGCTGGCAACGCTTTACCGAACGCAACCCCCAGCGCAGGAGAGCTCTAGGCGCTGCCTTTGTGGCAAGGCCAGATTGGTGGCTCATGTTCGATTTAGTGCCCACCAGGACCCCCAGGGCCTTTTCTGCAAAGCTGCTTTCCTCATGAGGCTCCTGTCAGCCCAGTTGCCCAGCCTGATCGCCAGCCCTGGGCCCGGCTGTGTGCCCGCTTTTCGGTCCAGCCCGCTCTCTCCTCCTCCAGCCAAAACAACTTTCTTGTCTTCCCCCGCCAGCCAACAACTTTTGTTGACTTTACTTTTCCGTTCACCCCTTGAGGGGTTTGAGATGATAAGAGATTTCCTTGGAGTGCGCTAGATTCGACTTCTGGCTGTGGTACCTGTTCCGATAAGTTGCTATTGGCTTGGCTGTTGCGCATCGGGATGCTGAAGTGTGTACTTTGGGGGCTGAATTATGCCTTTCCTTTAGCGCTCGGGTGCTTGATTCCTTTCTTGCTGGGCGGCAAACTCCAGGCAGTGTTAAGGACTGTTTGCACTGTCTGCGTTTGCTGTGCCGGTTATCACCTTGGTTTGCTTTGCCTGGGAGAGCTCTGATAAAACCCCTGGCCTTGAGCCTGCTCCGGTATTGGGCTCCTGCAGTGCTGTCCCAGCACTCGGAGAACCTGTTCCTGGAGAAAATGAGCAGCTCCACCTTTCCCCGCTTTCTCCTCTGTGGAGAGAAGAAAGAATGGCAGCCTCTCCTCCAGGAGAGGTCTTTCTAGCCTCCTTCCATTGGCCTCTCCGTTCCCTCAATGTTCTTGGGGTAATTAGGCTGCTCCTCCTGATGGGTCTTGTGAGCCTGGTTTTCACTTTGATGAAGGTTTGGGAGGTTAAACAACCAACTGCGAATTCCCCAGAGGAATTTGCTCTAGGGCAATCGATCCCTGGGTGGCAGGGGGTATGGCAGGAGGTGGGCCTAGGTGCCAAGGGCCCTCAGCGACTCTGGCCGCTTAGGATTTCCCACCCAAAAAGGCACGTCAGCCGTCCAAAGTAATACATCATTGGAAGGAGGGGAGCATGCAGACACTGAGCAGAAGGCCTGCTGCTCGGGGGCCACAGAAACGGACAGAGAGAAGCCGATGGCTTGCTCTGAAGCCACCCAAACAGGTGCTGAGACTGAAGCAGAGACCCAGCCCTCGACTCTACTAGTGGCTCGTGTAGTCAAGAAGGAGGAGTGGAAGCAGAGGCCAAGTCGGTCAGCGAGAGAAGCAGCAGCGCCTCCTGGGATGGGGAGAGAGGAAGAAGGAGAAGAGGCAGCCTGTTCTGCAGCAGGACAGGAGCCTGAAGCTTGTCCCGCATTGGAGGGTCTCAGCCAGGGGGCAAGAGGGAATTTGCCCCCCGCGGTTGCAGCGTGCGGCCGCCAAGAGCCAGGCAGGCCCTGACAAATCTGCTGAGAGCCACAGGCCAGCTGAGAAGAGCTGGAATGCACCAGTGCCTTCCCAGTGCCCTCCCCTGGCTGTGGTCGGGGCGTCGGGGCAGAAACAGGCACGGCGGGCAGGACTGGAGAGCTGAAATGCGGCAGCACGTTGTGCATTGAAAGGCAGGTACGTGGGTTGTGCAGGGAGAGGTGTGGGAACCCTTCCCCGGGCTTCGACAGGGTAACACGTGCCCGAGCGAGCAGGGGATTAGGCGGCGGGGGCGTTGATTCCTCCCTGTAAATCAGAAAGCACTGCTCTTTAATGCCACGGTTTCCCGTTGTGATCAGGTATAGCTAATGCTATAGTTCCACAGAAAAAGATTCCCTTTGCTAGGAATGTGAAACCTGCATTGATTTATGTATTTATTTCAACGATTGTTTTCCGCTTTACCTTGCTAGTTGTGCGTTTGGACGAAGCTCTAATGAGACGTCGGGAGGGTATTTCCACGTGGCTAATGTTTTCTTTCGCCAGAACACAATGCACGCAGAAAACTCGCTCCGTGCTGAGACTGGTAAAAGCAAAGCTCATTTGGAACTATAGTTCCCAGTTTGGCTTTTCTCTGTTCTCTTGCAGTGGTTTCTGGTTACCGACTGCCTTTAATCTGATGGTGACCATATCAAGTGTCAGCGCCACCTTTTTGCATCAATCTCAGAACCACTTTTCCTATCCAAGTATTTCCCTGCGTTTCAACCTGGTGCGATCAGTTCTGCTCTTGAGAAGACGATGGAATTGAGGTTGTAGTCTTCCAGTTGGGCAGGCAAACCTTGTTACAAACCAGATTTGCTGCCAAATACCCCCGCGCCAGAGGTGAAAGACAGTCCCGCAGGAGGAGACGGTGGCCAAGGAGTTTCCAGAGCTGGGGAAGAGTGGCTGCGCAGCAGCGGGTCGTGAAGGGGCCGTGTTCCATATAAGCTGAGTAGCAGTGAAAAGTCACACTGTGATAGGAGCTTTTCGGAAAAGGATGGTCACGCAAGGGAAGTAACAGCCTTTTCCCTGCTGTTGGCAGCTCTTGGGCCTTCTCAGGCTGCGGGCGCTTTCCTCTGCTTGTCCTGCACCTTGCAGCTCCTGGAGAGGAGGGAGCAGGGAACCATGGGGAGTTCAAGGCTCTTCTCCAAAGCTTTGCTGCATTTCCCACCTTAGCCCTTGGAGCAGCAGGGCTGGAAAGGCTGCAGGAGATGCCTGGGGTTAGCCCTGATGCCCGGTGTCCTTCGGCAGCCGCCGCATGGACGCAGGGGCTGGGGCAGGGAGCGAGAGGGAATTTTTCCTTGCTTGCAGCGTCCGGCTACCAAGAGCAAGGCAGGTCCTCACAAATTGGAGCCGTACAGAGCCCGCCAGGAGGAGCGGAGGAAGGCCGTGGAGGTGAACAGGTTGCGGGCAACGGCCCCCGAGCAGTTCCTCTGGTAAATGTCTCCAAGCGCAGGAGGCATTTTCCTGCAGTGGCACGTTCCTCCCTTGCCCGGGCAGCAGCAGCCGGGAAGGACTGTGTGTTCCTGGCAGCTGGCTGGCAGGAGAGCAGCGGGGTCCTGAGGCTGTGCCCCTGAGTCACAGCTGCCTTCCAGCCCCAGGGAGATGTCCGCAGGCAGAAGAGGGGCGGATGGGGACAGGGGTGGGTTCCTCCGGGGTTTGGCCTCTCTTCTGCCAGCTCTCGGCTGATGGGCCTGGGTCTGCAGGGCAGGGCTTGTCTTGGAGACCACAGAAGGCCTCCAAGACCAGAGCTGGTGGGCAGGAGGTCTCTGCCCTCTTCTCTGGACGTCCAGCTGAACACCTTTTGGTTTCTCCTTTAGCTTGGCGAAGAAGATGGAGCTCCGAGAGCCCCGCTAAAAAACACGAGGCCATTACGGCGGCGCGTGGGACTCGGGCACGGCGCTGCCTCCTCTGCAGCAGCGGAGCCCTTAGCTGCATGGGGCCTTTCCATACACCGTATTCCTCCGGGAGATGCCAAATAAAGACAGCCGGGGGCCTGCTCCCGGCTGTGGTCAGCAACCTGTGCCTGCAAGGACGTTCACTGGCAGGGCTTTGGCATGGACGGGCTGTTAACGATGCCGTGCGATGGCCCATTCTTGCGCAAAAGCAACCTGCCCGCACAGTGCTGCCCATCCCCAGCACCCCTCGCACTGACCGTGCAGAGGCAGCTCGGCCCAGTCTCGCCCAGTGTGGGAGCTGAGTAGCTCAGACGGGAAGAGCGGAGATGCGGGCGTGCAAGAAGGGGAGAGGAGGGGAGGGCAGTGCCCAGCAAGGTGCAGGGAGGGCATCGGAGCTCAGAGGGATGGGCATCGAGGGTGTCTCAGCTTGCCCGGAGGGAGAGAAGGGACCCTGAGCCTCCAAGGCGGAGAAGGCAGGAGACCTGGAAGCTGCGGATGGGACTGCAGGGGATGTGCACAGCCTCACAGGCTGGTTGATGACCTCCAGAGGTCATCTTGTCCAGCCCCCCAGCTCAAGCAGGGCCACCTGCTCCAGTGCCCGGTCACCCTCCCAGTGAAAAAGGGCTTCCTGACGGTCAGAAGGATCACCTGCCGCCACCTGCTGGCAACGCTTTACCGAACGCAACCCCCAGCGCAGGAGAGCTCTAGGCGCCGCCTTTGTGGCAAGGCCAGATTGGTGGCTCATGTTCGATTTAGTGCCCACCAGGACCCCCAGGGCCTTTTCTGCAAAGCTGCTTTCCTCATGAGGCTCCTGTCAGCCCAGTTGCCCAGCCTGATCGCCAGCCCTGGGCCCGGCTGTGTGCCCGCTTTTCGGTCCAGCCCGCTCTCTCCTCCTCCAGCCAAAACAACTTTCTTGTCTTCCCCCGCCACCCAACAACTTTTGTTGACTTTACTTTTCCGTTCACCCCTTGAGGGGTTTGAGATGATAAGAGATTTCCTTGGAGTGCGCTAGATTCGACTTCTGGCTGTGGTACCTGTTCCGATAAGTTGCTATTGGCTTGGCTGTTGCGCATCGGGATGCTGAAGTGTGTACTTTGGGGGCTGAATTATGCCTTTCCTTTAGCGCTCGGGTGCTTGATTCCTTTCTTGCTGGGCGGCAAACTCCAGGCAGTGTTAAGGACTGTTTGCACTGTCTGCGTTTGCTGTGCCGGTTATCACCTTGGTTTGCTTTGCCTGGGAGAGCTCTGATAAAACCCCTGGCCTTGAGCCTGCTCCGGTATTGGGCTCCTGCAGTGCTGTCCCAGCACTCGGAGAACCTGTTCCTGGAGAAAATGAGCAGCTCCACCTTTCCCCGCTTTCTCCTCTGTGGAGAGAAGAAAGAATGGCAGCCTCTCCTCCAGGAGAGGTCTTTCTAGCCTCCTTCCATTGGCCTCTCCGTTCCCTCAATGTTCTTGGGGTAATTAGGCTGCTCCTCCTGATGGGTCTTGTGAGCCTGGTTTTCACTTTGATGAAGGTTTGGGAGGTTAAACAACCAACTGCGAATTCCCCAGAGGAATTTGCTCTAGGGCAATCGATCCCTGGGTGGCAGGGGGTATGGCAGGAGGTGGGCCTAGGTGCCAAGGGCCCTCAGCGACTCTGGCCGCTTAGGATTTCCCACCCAAAAAGGCACGTCAGCCGTCCAAAGTAATACATCATTGGAAGGAGGGGAGCATGCAGACACTGAGCAGAAGGCCTGCTGCTCGGGGGCCACAGAAACGGACAGAGAGAAGCCGATGGCTTGCTCTGAAGCCACCCAAACAGGTGCTGAGACTGAAGCAGAGACCCAGCCCTCGACTCTACTAGTGGCTCGTGTAGTCAAGAAGGAGGAGTGGAAGCAGAGGCCAAGTCGGTCAGCGAGAGAAGCAGCAGCGCCTCCTGGGATGGGGAGAGAGGAAGAAGGAGAAGAGGCAGCCTGTTCTGCAGCAGGACAGGAGCCTGAAGCTTGTCCCGCATTGGAGGGTCTCAGCCAGGGGGCAAGAGGGAATTTGCCCCCCGCGGTTGCAGCGTGCGGCCGCCAAGAGCCAGGCAGGCCCTGACAAATCTGCTGAGAGCCACAGGCCAGCTGAGAAGAGCTGGAATGCACCAGTGCCTTCCCAGTGCCCTCCCCTGGCTGTGGTCGGGGCGTCGGGGCAGAAACAGGCACGGCGGGCAGGACTGGAGAGCTGAAATGCGGCAGCACGTTGTGCATTGAAAGGCAGGTACGTGGGTTGTGCAGGGAGAGGTGTGGGAACCCTTCCCCGGGCTTCGACAGGGTAACACGTGCCCGAGCGAGCAGGGGATTAGGCGGCGGGGGCGTTGATTCCTCCCTGTAAATCAGAAAGCACTGCTCTTTAATGCCACGGTTTCCCGTTGTGATCAGGTATAGCTAATGCTATAGTTCCACAGAAAAAGATTCCCTTTGCTAGGAATGTGAAACCTGCATTGATTTATGTATTTATTTCAACGATTGTTTTCCGCTTTACCTTGCTAGTTGTGCGTTTGGACGAAGCTCTAATGAGACGTCGGGAGGGTATTTCCACGTGGCTAATGTTTTCTTTCGCCAGAACACAATGCACGCAGAAAACTCGCTCCGTGCTGAGACTGGTAAAAGCAAAGCTCATTTGGAACTATAGTTCCCAGTTTGGCTTTTCTCTGTTCTCTTGCAGTGGTTTCTGGTTACCGACTGCCTTTAATCTGATGGTGACCGTATCAAGTGTCAGCGCCACCTTTTTGCATCAATCTCAGAACCACTTTTCCTATCCAAGTATTTCCCTGCGTTTCAACCTGGTGCGATCAGTTCTGCTCTTGAGAAGACGATGGAATTGAGGTTGTAGTCTTCCAGTTGGGCAGGCAAACCTTGTTACAAACCAGATTTGCTGCCAAATACCCCCGCGCCAGAGGTGAAAGACAGTCCCGCAGGAGGAGACGGTGGCCAAGGAGTTTCCAGAGCTGGGGAAGAGTGGCTGCGCAGCAGCGGGTCGTGAAGGGGCCGTGTTCCATATAAGCTGAGTAGCAGTGAAAAGTCACACTGTGATAGGAGCTTTTCGGAAAAGGATGGTCACGCAAGGGAAGTAACAGCCTTTTCCCTGCTGTTGGCAGCTCTTGGGCCTTCTCAGGCTGCGGGCGCTTTCCTCTGCTTGTCCTGCACCTTGCAGCTCCTGGAGAGGAGGGAGCAGGGAACCATGGGGAGTTCAAGGCTCTTCTCCAAAGCTTTGCTGCATTTCCCACCTTAGCCCTTGGAGCAGCAGGGCTGGAAAGGCTGCAGGAGATGCCTGGGGTTAGCCCTGATGCCCGGTGTCCTTCGGCAGCCGCCGCATGGACGCAGGGGCTGGGGCAGGGAGCGAGAGGGAATTTTTCCTTGCTTGCAGCGTCCGGCTACCAAGAGCAAGGCAGGTCCTCACAAATTGGAGCCGTACAGAGCCCGCCAGGAGGAGCGGAGGAAGGCCGTGGAGGTGAACAGGTTGCGGGCAACGGCCCCCGAGCAGTTCCTCTGGTAAATGTCTCCAAGCGCAGGAGGCATTTTCCTGCAGTGGCACGTTCCTCCCTTGCCCGGGCAGCAGCAGCCGGGAAGGACTGTGTGTTCCTGGCAGCTGGCTGGCAGGAGAGCAGCGGGGTCCTGAGGCTGTGCCCCTGAGTCACAGCTGCCTTCCAGCCCCAGGGAGATGTCCGCAGGCAGAAGAGGGGCGGATGGGGACAGGGGTGGGTTCCTCCGGGGTTTGGCCTCTCTTCTGCCAGCTCTCGGCTGATGGGCCTGGGTCTGCAGGGCAGGGCTTGTCTTGGAGACCACAGAAGGCCTCCAAGACCAGAGCTGGTGGGCAGGAGGTCTCTGCCCTCTTCTCTGGACGTCCAGCTGAACACCGTTTGGTTTCTCCTTTAGCTTGGCGAAGAAGATGGAGCTCCGAGAGCCCCGCTAAAAAGCACGAGGCCATTACGGCGGCGCGTGGGACTCGGGCACGGCGCTGCCTCCTCTGCAGCAGCGGAGCCCTTAGCTGCATGGGGCCTTTCCATACACCGTATTCCTCCGGGAGATGCCAAATAAAGACAGCCGGGGGCCTGCTCCCGGCTGTGGTCAGCAACCTGTGCCTGCAAGGACGTTCACTGGCAGGGCTTTGGCATGGACGGGCTGTTAACGATGCCGTGCGACGGCCCATTCTTGCGCAAAAGCAACCTGCCCGCACAGTGCTGCCCATCCCCAGCACCCCTCGCACTGACCGTGCAGAGGCAGCTCGGCCCAGTCTCGCCCAGTGTGGGAGCTGAGTAGCTCAGACGGGAAGAGCGGAGATGCGGGCGTGCAAGAAGGGGAGAGGAGGGGAGGGCAGTGCCCAGCAAGGTGCAGGGAGGGCATCGGAGCTCAGAGGGATGGGCATCGAGGGTGTCTCAGCTTGCCCGGAGGGAGAGAAGGGACCCTGAGCCTCCAAGGCGGAGAAGGCAGGAGACCTGGAAGCTGCGGATGGGACTGCAGGGGATGTGCACAGCCTCACAGGCTGGTTGATGACCTCCAGAGGTCATCTTGTCCAGCCCCCCAGCTCAAGCAGGGCCACCTGCTCCAGTGCCCGGTCACCCTCCCAGTGAAAAAGGGCTTCCTGACGGTCAGAAGGATCACCTGCCGCCACCTGCTGGCAACGCTTTACCGAACGCAACCCCCAGCGCAGGAGAGCTCTAGGCGCCGCCTTTGTGGCAAGGCCAGATTGGTGGCTCATGTTCGATTTAGTGCCCACCAGGACCCCCAGGGCCTTTTCTGCAAAGCTGCTTTCCTCATGAGGCTCCTGTCAGCCCAGTTGCCCAGCCTGATCGCCAGCCCTGGGCCCGGCTGTGTGCCCGCTTTTCGGTCCAGCCCGCTCTCTCCTCCTCCAGCCAAAACAACTTTCTTGTCTTCCCCCGCCACCCAACAACTTTTGTTGACTTTACTTTTCCGTTCACCCCTTGAGGGGTTTGAGATGATAAGAGATTTCCTTGGAGTGCGCTAGATTCGACTTCTGGCTGTGGTACCTGTTCCGATAAGTTGCTACTGGCTTGGCTGTTGCGCATCGGGATGCTGAAGTGTGTACTTTGGGGGCTGAATTATGCCTTTCCTTTAGCGCTCGGGTGCTTGATTCCTTTCTTGCTGGGCGGCAAACTCCAGGCAGTGTTAAGGACTGTTTGCACTGTCTGCGTTTGCTGTGCCGGTTATCACCTTGGTTTGCTTTGCCTGGGAGAGCTCTGATAAAACCCCTGGCCTTGAGCCTGCTCCGGTATTGGGCTCCTGCAGTGCTGTCCCAGCACTCGGAGAACCTGTTCCTGGAGAAAATGAGCAGCTCCACCTTTCCCCGCTTTCTCCTCTGTGGAGAGAAGAAAGAATGGCAGCCTCTCCTCCAGGAGAGGTCTTTCTAGCCTCCTTCCATTGGCCTCTCCGTTCCCTCAATGTTCTTGGGGTAATTAGGCTGCTCCTCCTGATGGGTCTTGTGAGCCTGGTTTTCACTTTGATGAAGGTTTGGGAGGTTAAACAACCAACTGCGAATTCCCCAGAGGAATTTGCTCTAGGGCAATCGATCCCTGGGTGGCAGGGGGTATGGCAGGAGGTGGGCCTAGGTGCCAAGGGCCCTCAGCGACTCTGGCCGCTTAGGATTTCCCACCCAAAAAGGCACGTCAGCCGTCCAAAGTAATACATCATTGGAAGGAGGGGAGCATGCAGACACTGAGCAGAAGGCCTGCTGCTCGGGGGCCACAGAAACGGACAGAGAGAAGCCGATGGCTTGCTCTGAAGCCACCCAAACAGGTGCTGAGACTGAAGCAGAGACCCAGCCCTCGACTCTACTAGTGGCTCGTGTAGTCAAGAAGGAGGAGTGGAAGCAGAGGCCAAGTCGGTCAGCGAGAGAAGCAGCAGCGCCTCCTGGGATGGGGAGAGAGGAAGAAGGAGAAGAGGCAGCCTGTTCTGCAGCAGGACAGGAGCCTGAAGCTTGTCCCGCATTGGAGGGTCTCAGCCAGGGGGCAAGAGGGAATTTGCCCCCCGCGGTTGCAGCGTGCGGCCGCCAAGAGCCAGGCAGGCCCTGACAAATCTGCTGAGAGCCACAGGCCAGCTGAGAAGAGCTGGAATGCACCAGTGCCTTCCCAGTGCCCTCCCCTGGCTGTGGTCGGGGCGTCGGGGCAGAAACAGGCACGGCGGGCAGGACTGGAGAGCTGAAATGCGGCAGCACGTTGTGCATTGAAAGGCAGGTACGTGGGTTGTGCAGGGAGAGGTGTGGGAACCCTTCCCCGGGCTTCGACAGGGTAACACGTGCCCGAGCGAGCAGGGGATTAGGCGGCGGGGGCGTTGATTCCTCCCTGTAAATCAGAAAGCACTGCTCTTTAATGCCACGGTTTCCCGTTGTGATCAGGTATAGCTAATGCTATAGTTCCACAGAAAAAGATTCCCTTTGCTAGGAATGTGAAACCTGCATTGATTTATGTATTTATTTCAACGATTGTTTTCCGCTTTACCTTGCTAGTTGTGCGTTTGGACGAAGCTCTAATGAGACGTCGGGAGGGTATTTCCACGTGGCTAATGTTTTCTTTCGCCAGAACACAATGCACGCAGAAAACTCGCTCCGTGCTGAGACTGGTAAAAGCAAAGCTCATTTGGAACTATAGTTCCCAGTTTGGCTTTTCTCTGTTCTCTTGCAGTGGTTTCTGGTTACCGACTGCCTTTAATCTGATGGTGACCGTATCAAGTGTCAGCGCCACCTTTTTGCATCAATCTCAGAACCACTTTTCCTATCCAAGTATTTCCCTGCGTTTCAACCTGGTGCGATCAGTTCTGCTCTTGAGAAGACGATGGAATTGAGGTTGTAGTCTTCCAGTTGGGCAGGCAAACCTTGTTACAAACCAGATTTGCTGCCAAATACCCCCGCGCCAGAGGTGAAAGACAGTCCCGCAGGAGGAGACGGTGGCCAAGGAGTTTCCAGAGCTGGGGAAGAGTGGCTGCGCAGCAGCGGGTCGTGAAGGGGCCGTGTTCCATATAAGCTGAGTAGCAGTGAAAAGTCACACTGTGATAGGAGCTTTTCGGAAAAGGATGGTCACGCAAGGGAAGTAACAGCCTTTTCCCTGCTGTTGGCAGCTCTTGGGCCTTCTCAGGCTGCGGGCGCTTTCCTCTGCTTGTCCTGCACCTTGCAGCTCCTGGAGAGGAGGGAGCAGGGAACCATGGGGAGTTCAAGGCTCTTCTCCAAAGCTTTGCTGCATTTCCCACCTTAGCCCTTGGAGCAGCAGGGCTGGAAAGGCTGCAGGAGATGCCTGGGGTTAGCCCTGATGCCCGGTGTCCTTCGGCAGCCGCCGCATGGACGCAGGGGCTGGGGCAGGGAGCGAGAGGGAATTTTTCCTTGCTTGCAGCGTCCGGCTACCAAGAGCAAGGCAGGTCCTCACAAATTGGAGCCGTACAGAGCCCGCCAGGAGGAGCGGAGGAAGGCCGTGGAGGTGAACAGGTTGCGGGCAACGGCCCCCGAGCAGTTCCTCTGGTAAATGTCTCCAAGCGCAGGAGGCATTTTCCTGCAGTGGCACGTTCCTCCCTTGCCCGGGCAGCAGCAGCCGGGAAGGACTGTGTGTTCCTGGCAGCTGGCTGGCAGGAGAGCAGCGGGGTCCTGAGGCTGTGCCCCTGAGTCACAGCTGCCTTCCAGCCCCAGGGAGATGTCCGCAGGCAGAAGAGGGGCGGATGGGGACAGGGGTGGGTTCCTCCGGGGTTTGGCCTCTCTTCTGCCAGCTCTCGGCTGATGGGCCTGGGTCTGCAGGGCAGGGCTTGTCTTGGAGACCACAGAAGGCCTCCAAGACCAGAGCTGGTGGGCAGGAGGTCTCTGCCCTCTTCTCTGGACGTCCAGCTGAACACCTTTTGGTTTCTCCTTTAGCTTGGCGAAGAAGATGGAGCTCCGAGAGCCCCGCTAAAAAGCACGAGGCCATTACGGCGGCGCGTGGGACTCGGGCACGGCGCTGCCTCCTCTGCAGCAGCGGAGCCCTTAGCTGCATGGGGCCTTTCCATACACCGTATTCCTCCGGGAGATGCCAAATAAAGACAGCCGGGGGCCTGCTCCCGGCTGTGGTCAGCAACCTGTGCCTGCAAGGACGTTCACTGGCAGGGCTTTGGCATGGACGGGCTGTTAACGATGCCGTGCGATGGCCCATTCTTGCGCAAAAGCAACCTGCCCGCACAGTGCTGCCCATCCCCAGCACCCCTCGCACTGACCGTGCAGAGGCAGCTCGGCCCAGTCTCGCCCAGTGTGGGAGCTGAGTAGCTCAGACGGGAAGAGCGGAGATGCGGGCGTGCAAGAAGGGGAGAGGAGGGGAGGGCAGTGCCCAGCAAGGTGCAGGGAGGGCATCGGAGCTCAGAGGGATGGGCATCGAGGGTGTCTCAGCTTGCCCGGAGGGAGAGAAGGGACCCTGAGCCTCCAAGGCGGAGAAGGCAGGAGACCTGGAAGCTGCGGATGGGACTGCAGGGGATGTGCACAGCCTCACAGGCTGGTTGATGACCTCCAGAGGTCATCTTGTCCAGCCCCCCAGCTCAAGCAGGGCCACCTGCTCCAGTGCCCGGTCACCCTCCCAGTGAAAAAGGGCTTCCTGACGGTCAGAAGGATCACCTGCCGCCACCTGCTGGCAACGCTTTACCGAACGCAACCCCCAGCGCAGGAGAGCTCTAGGCGCCGCCTTTGTGGCAAGGCCAGATTGGTGGCTCATGTTCGATTTAGTGCCCACCAGGACCCCCAGGGCCTTTTCTGCAAAGCTGCTTTCCTCATGAGGCTCCTGTCAGCCCAGTTGCCCAGCCTGATCGCCAGCCCTGGGCCCGGCTGTGTGCCCGCTTTTCGGTCCAGCCCGCTCTCTCCTCCTCCAGCCAAAACAACTTTCTTGTCTTCCCCCGCCACCCAACAACTTTTGTTGACTTTACTTTTCCGTTCACCCCTTGAGGGGTTTGAGATGATAAGAGATTTCCTTGGAGTGCGCTAGATTCGACTTCTGGCTGTGGTACCTGTTCCGATAAGTTGCTATTGGCTTGGCTGTTGCGCATCGGGATGCTGAAGTGTGTACTTTGGGGGCTGAATTATGCCTTTCCTTTAGCGCTCGGGTGCTTGATTCCTTTCTTGCTGGGCGGCAAACTCCAGGCAGTGTTAAGGACTGTTTGCACTGTCTGCGTTTGCTGTGCCGGTTATCACCTTGGTTTGCTTTGCCTGGGAGAGCTCTGATAAAACCCCTGGCCTTGAGCCTGCTCCGGTATTGGGCTCCTGCAGTGCTGTCCCAGCACTCGGAGAACCTGTTCCTGGAGAAAATGAGCAGCTCCACCTTTCCCCGCTTTCTCCTCTGTGGAGAGAAGAAAGAATGGCAGCCTCTCCTCCAGGAGAGGTCTTTCTAGCCTCCTTCCATTGGCCTCTCCGTTCCCTCAATGTTCTTGGGGTAATTAGGCTGCTCCTCCTGATGGGTCTTGTGAGCCTGGTTTTCACTTTGATGAAGGTTTGGGAGGTTAAACAACCAACTGCGAATTCCCCAGAGGAATTTGCTCTAGGGCAATCGATCCCTGGGTGGCAGGGGGTATGGCAGGAGGTGGGCCTAGGTGCCAAGGGCCCTCAGCGACTCTGGCCGCTTAGGATTTCCCACCCAAAAAGGCACGTCAGCCGTCCAAAGTAATACATCATTGGAAGGAGGGGAGCATGCAGACACTGAGCAGAAGGCCTGCTGCTCGGGGGCCACAGAAACGGACAGAGAGAAGCCGATGGCTTGCTCTGAAGCCACCCAAACAGGTGCTGAGACTGAAGCAGAGACCCAGCCCTCGACTCTACTAGTGGCTCGTGTAGTCAAGAAGGAGGAGTGGAAGCAGAGGCCAAGTCGGTCAGCGAGAGAAGCAGCAGCGCCTCCTGGGATGGGGAGAGAGGAAGAAGGAGAAGAGGCAGCCTGTTCTGCAGCAGGACAGGAGCCTGAAGCTTGTCCCGCATTGGAGGGTCTCAGCCAGGGGGCAAGAGGGAATTTGCCCCCCGCGGTTGCAGCGTGCGGCCGCCAAGAGCCAGGCAGGCCCTGACAAATCTGCTGAGAGCCACAGGCCAGCTGAGAAGAGCTGGAATGCACCAGTGCCTTCCCAGTGCCCTCCCCTGGCTGTGGTCGGGGCGTCGGGGCAGAAACAGGCACGGCGGGCAGGACTGGAGAGCTGAAATGCGGCAGCACGTTGTGCATTGAAAGGCAGGTACGTGGGTTGTGCAGGGAGAGGTGTGGGAACCCTTCCCCGGGCTTCGACAGGGTAACACGTGCCCGAGCGAGCAGGGGATTAGGCGGCGGGGGCGTTGATTCCTCCCTGTAAATCAGAAAGCACTGCTCTTTAATGCCACGGTTTCCCGTTGTGATCAGGTATAGCTAATGCTATAGTTCCACAGAAAAAGATTCCCTTTGCTAGGAATGTGAAACCTGCATTGATTTATGTATTTATTTCAACGATTGTTTTCCGCTTTACCTTGCTAGTTGTGCGTTTGGACGAAGCTCTAATGAGACGTCGGGAGGGTATTTCCACGTGGCTAATGTTTTCTTTCGCCAGAACACAATGCACGCAGAAAACTCGCTCCGTGCTGAGACTGGTAAAAGCAAAGCTCATTTGGAACTATAGTTCCCAGTTTGGCTTTTCTCTGTTCTCTTGCAGTGGTTTCTGGTTACCGACTGCCTTTAATCTGATGGTGACCGTATCAAGTGTCAGCGCCACCTTTTTGCATCAATCTCAGAACCACTTTTCCTATCCAAGTATTTCCCTGCGTTTCAACCTGGTGCGATCAGTTCTGCTCTTGAGAAGACGATGGAATTGAGGTTGTAGTCTTCCAGTTGGGCAGGCAAACCTTGTTACAAACCAGATTTGCTGCCAAATACCCCCGCGCCAGAGGTGAAAGACAGTCCCGCAGGAGGAGACGGTGGCCAAGGAGTTTCCAGAGCTGGGGAAGAGTGGCTGCGCAGCAGCGGGTCGTGAAGGGGCCGTGTTCCATATAAGCTGAGTAGCAGTGAAAAGTCACACTGTGATAGGAGCTTTTCGGAAAAGGATGGTCACGCAAGGGAAGTAACAGCCTTTTCCCTGCTGTTGGCAGCTCTTGGGCCTTCTCAGGCTGCGGGCGCTTTCCTCTGCTTGTCCTGCACCTTGCAGCTCCTGGAGAGGAGGGAGCAGGGAACCATGGGGAGTTCAAGGCTCTTCTCCAAAGCTTTGCTGCATTTCCCACCTTAGCCCTTGGAGCAGCAGGGCTGGAAAGGCTGCAGGAGATGCCTGGGGTTAGCCCTGATGCCCGGTGTCCTTCGGCAGCCGCCGCATGGACGCAGGGGCTGGGGCAGGGAGCGAGAGGGAATTTTTCCTTGCTTGCAGCGTCCGGCTACCAAGAGCAAGGCAGGTCCTCACAAATTGGAGCCGTACAGAGCCCGCCAGGAGGAGCGGAGGAAGGCCGTGGAGGTGAACAGGTTGCGGGCAACGGCCCCCGAGCAGTTCCTCTGGTAAATGTCTCCAAGCGCAGGAGGCATTTTCCTGCAGTGGCACGTTCCTCCCTTGCCCGGGCAGCAGCAGCCGGGAAGGACTGTGTGTTCCTGGCAGCTGGCTGGCAGGAGAGCAGCGGGGTCCTGAGGCTGTGCCCCTGAGTCACAGCTGCCTTCCAGCCCCAGGGAGATGTCCGCAGGCAGAAGAGGGGCGGATGGGGACAGGGGTGGGTTCCTCCGGGGTTTGGCCTCTCTTCTGCCAGCTCTCGGCTGATGGGCCTGGGTCTGCAGGGCAGGGCTTGTCTTGGAGACCACAGAAGGCCTCCAAGACCAGAGCTGGTGGGCAGGAGGTCTCTGCCCTCTTCTCTGGACGTCCAGCTGAACACCTTTTGGTTTCTCCTTTAGCTTGGCGAAGAAGATGGAGCTCCGAGAGCCCCGCTAAAAAGCACGAGGCCATTACGGCGGCGCGTGGGACTCGGGCACGGCGCTGCCTCCTCTGCAGCAGCGGAGCCCTTAGCTGCATGGGGCCTTTCCATACACCGTATTCCTCCGGGAGATGCCAAATAAAGACAGCCGGGGGCCTGCTCCCGGCTGTGGTCAGCAACCTGTGCCTGCAAGGACGTTCACTGGCAGGGCTTTGGCATGGACGGGCTGTTAACGATGCCGTGCGATGGCCCATTCTTGCGCAAAAGCAACCTGCCCGCACAGTGCTGCCCATCCCCAGCACCCCTCGCACTGACCGTGCAGAGGCAGCTCGGCCCAGTCTCGCCCAGTGTGGGAGCTGAGTAGCTCAGACGGGAAGAGCGGAGATGCGGGCGTGCAAGAAGGGGAGAGGAGGGGAGGGCAGTGCCCAGCAAGGTGCAGGGAGGGCATCGGAGCTCAGAGGGATGGGCATCGAGGGTGTCTCAGCTTGCCCGGAGGGAGAGAAGGGACCCTGAGCCTCCAAGGCGGAGAAGGCAGGAGACCTGGAAGCTGCGGATGGGACTGCAGGGGATGTGCACAGCCTCACAGGCTGGTTGATGACCTCCAGAGGTCATCTTGTCCAGCCCCCCAGCTCAAGCAGGGCCACCTGCTCCAGTGCCCGGTCACCCTCCCAGTGAAAAAGGGCTTCCTGACGGTCAGAAGGATCACCTGCCGCCACCTGCTGGCAACGCTTTACCGAACGCAACCCCCAGCGCAGGAGAGCTCTAGGCGCCGCCTTTGTGGCAAGGCCAGATTGGTGGCTCATGTTCGATTTAGTGCCCACCAGGACCCCCAGGGCCTTTTCTGCAAAGCTGCTTTCCTCATGAGGCTCCTGTCAGCCCAGTTGCCCAGCCTGATCGCCAGCCCTGGGCCCGGCTGTGTGCCCGCTTTTCGGTCCAGCCCGCTCTCTCCTCCTCCAGCCAAAACAACTTTCTTGTCTTCCCCCGCCACCCAACAACTTTTGTTGACTTTACTTTTCCGTTCACCCCTTGAGGGGTTTGAGATGATAAGAGATTTCCTTGGAGTGCGCTAGATTCGACTTCTGGCTGTGGTACCTGTTCCGATAAGTTGCTATTGGCTTGGCTGTTGCGCATCGGGATGCTGAAGTGTGTACTTTGGGGGCTGAATTATGCCTTTCCTTTAGCGCTCGGGTGCTTGATTCCTTTCTTGCTGGGCGGCAAACTCCAGGCAGTGTTAAGGACTGTTTGCACTGTCTGCGTTTGCTGTGCCGGTTATCACCTTGGTTTGCTTTGCCTGGGAGAGCTCTGATAAAACCCCTGGCCTTGAGCCTGCTCCGGTATTGGGCTCCTGCAGTGCTGTCCCAGCACTCGGAGAACCTGTTCCTGGAGAAAATGAGCAGCTCCACCTTTCCCCGCTTTCTCCTCTGTGGAGAGAAGAAAGAATGGCAGCCTCTCCTCCAGGAGAGGTCTTTCTAGCCTCCTTCCATTGGCCTCTCCGTTCCCTCAATGTTCTTGGGGTAATTAGGCTGCTCCTCCTGATGGGTCTTGTGAGCCTGGTTTTCACTTTGATGAAGGTTTGGGAGGTTAAACAACCAACTGCGAATTCCCCAGAGGAATTTGCTCTAGGGCAATCGATCCCTGGGTGGCAGGGGGTATGGCAGGAGGTGGGCCTAGGTGCCAAGGGCCCTCAGCGACTCTGGCCGCTTAGGATTTCCCACCCAAAAAGGCACGTCAGCCGTCCAAAGTAATACATCATTGGAAGGAGGGGAGCATGCAGACACTGAGCAGAAGGCCTGCTGCTCGGGGGCCACAGAAACGGACAGAGAGAAGCCGATGGCTTGCTCTGAAGCCACCCAAACAGGTGCTGAGACTGAAGCAGAGACCCAGCCCTCGACTCTACTAGTGGCTCGTGTAGTCAAGAAGGAGGAGTGGAAGCAGAGGCCAAGTCGGTCAGCGAGAGAAGCAGCAGCGCCTCCTGGGATGGGGAGAGAGGAAGAAGGAGAAGAGGCAGCCTGTTCTGCAGCAGGACAGGAGCCTGAAGCTTGTCCCGCATTGGAGGGTCTCAGCCAGGGGGCAAGAGGGAATTTGCCCCCCGCGGTTGCAGCGTGCGGCCGCCAAGAGCCAGGCAGGCCCTGACAAATCTGCTGAGAGCCACAGGCCAGCTGAGAAGAGCTGGAATGCACCAGTGCCTTCCCAGTGCCCTCCCCTGGCTGTGGTCGGGGCGTCGGGGCAGAAACAGGCACGGCGGGCAGGACTGGAGAGCTGAAATGCGGCAGCACGTTGTGCATTGAAAGGCAGGTACGTGGGTTGTGCAGGGAGAGGTGTGGGAACCCTTCCCCGGGCTTCGACAGGGTAACACGTGCCCGAGCGAGCAGGGGATTAGGCGGCGGGGGCGTTGATTCCTCCCTGTAAATCAGAAAGCACTGCTCTTTAATGCCACGGTTTCCCGTTGTGATCAGGTATAGCTAATGCTATAGTTCCACAGAAAAAGATTCCCTTTGCTAGGAATGTGAAACCTGCATTGATTTATGTATTTATTTCAACGATTGTTTTCCGCTTTACCTTGCTA
The DNA here is from genome assembly GCF_965183815.1 of Platalea leucorodia. Classification (NCBI taxonomy): domain Eukaryota; kingdom Metazoa; phylum Chordata; class Aves; order Pelecaniformes; family Threskiornithidae; genus Platalea; species Platalea leucorodia. Next base: position 9,885,924 of record NC_138839.1, on the reverse strand, counting down.
GTTGTGCGTTTGGACGAAGCTCTAATGAGACGTCGGGAGGGTATTTCCACGTGGCTAATGTTTTCTTTCGCCAGAACACAATGCACGCAGAAAACTCGCTCCGTGCTGAGACTGGTAAAAGCAAAGCTCATTTGGAACTATAGTTCCCAGTTTGGCTTTTCTCTGTTCTCTTGCAGTGGTTTCTGGTTACCGACTGCCTTTAATCTGATGGTGACCGTATCAAGTGTCAGCGCCACCTTTTTGCATCAATCTCAGAACCACTTTTCCTATCCAAGTATTTCCCTGCGTTTCAACCTGGTGCGATCAGTTCTGCTCTTGAGAAGACGATGGAATTGAGGTTGTAGTCTTCCAGTTGGGCAGGCAAACCTTGTTACAAACCAGATTTGCTGCCAAATACCCCCGCGCCAGAGGTGAAAGACAGTCCCGCAGGAGGAGACGGTGGCCAAGGAGTTTCCAGAGCTGGGGAAGAGTGGCTGCGCAGCAGCGGGTCGTGAAGGGGCCGTGTTCCATATAAGCTGAGTAGCAGTGAAAAGTCACACTGTGATAGGAGCTTTTCGGAAAAGGATGGTCACGCAAGGGAAGTAACAGCCTTTTCCCTGCTGTTGGCAGCTCTTGGGCCTTCTCAGGCTGCGGGCGCTTTCCTCTGCTTGTCCTGCACCTTGCAGCTCCTGGAGAGGAGGGAGCAGGGAACCATGGGGAGTTCAAGGCTCTTCTCCAAAGCTTTGCTGCATTTCCCACCTTAGCCCTTGGAGCAGCAGGGCTGGAAAGGCTGCAGGAGATGCCTGGGGTTAGCCCTGATGCCCGGTGTCCTTCGGCAGCCGCCGCATGGACGCAGGGGCTGGGGCAGGGAGCGAGAGGGAATTTTTCCTTGCTTGCAGCGTCCGGCTACCAAGAGCAAGGCAGGTCCTCACAAATTGGAGCCGTACAGAGCCCGCCAGGAGGAGCGGAGGAAGGCCGTGGAGGTGAACAGGTTGCGGGCAACGGCCCCCGAGCAGTTCCTCTGGTAAATGTCTCCAAGCGCAGGAGGCATTTTCCTGCAGTGGCACGTTCCTCCCTTGCCCGGGCAGCAGCAGCCGGGAAGGACTGTGTGTTCCTGGCAGCTGGCTGGCAGGAGAGCAGCGGGGTCCTGAGGCTGTGCCCCTGAGTCACAGCTGCCTTCCAGCCCCAGGGAGATGTCCGCAGGCAGAAGAGGGGCGGATGGGGACAGGGGTGGGTTCCTCCGGGGTTTGGCCTCTCTTCTGCCAGCTCTCGGCTGATGGGCCTGGGTCTGCAGGGCAGGGCTTGTCTTGGAGACCACAGAAGGCCTCCAAGACCAGAGCTGGTGGGCAGGAGGTCTCTGCCCTCTTCTCTGGACGTCCAGCTGAACACCTTTTGGTTTCTCCTTTAGCTTGGCGAAGAAGATGGAGCTCCGAGAGCCCCGCTAAAAAGCACGAGGCCATTACGGCGGCGCGTGGGACTCGGGCACGGCGCTGCCTCCTCTGCAGCAGCGGAGCCCTTAGCTGCATGGGGCCTTTCCATACACCGTATTCCTCCGGGAGATGCCAAATAAAGACAGCCGGGGGCCTGCTCCCGGCTGTGGTCAGCAACCTGTGCCTGCAAGGACGTTCACTGGCAGGGCTTTGGCATGGACGGGCTGTTAACGATGCCGTGCGATGGCCCATTCTTGCGCAAAAGCAACCTGCCCGCACAGTGCTGCCCATCCCCAGCACCCCTCGCACTGACCGTGCAGAGGCAGCTCGGCCCAGTCTCGCCCAGTGTGGGAGCTGAGTAGCTCAGACGGGAAGAGCGGAGATGCGGGCGTGCAAGAAGGGGAGAGGAGGGGAGGGCAGTGCCCAGCAAGGTGCAGGGAGGGCATCGGAGCTCAGAGGGATGGGCATCGAGGGTGTCTCAGCTTGCCCGGAGGGAGAGAAGGGACCCTGAGCCTCCAAGGCGGAGAAGGCAGGAGACCTGGAAGCTGCGGATGGGACTGCAGGGGATGTGCACAGCCTCACAGGCTGGTTGATGACCTCCAGAGGTCATCTTGTCCAGCCCCCCAGCTCAAGCAGGGCCACCTGCTCCAGTGCCCGGTCACCCTCCCAGTGAAAAAGGGCTTCCTGACGGTCAGAAGGATCACCTGCCGCCACCTGCTGGCAACGCTTTACCGAACGCAACCCCCAGCGCAGGAGAGCTCTAGGCGCCGCCTTTGTGGCAAGGCCAGATTGGTGGCTCATGGTCGATTTAGTGCCCACCAGGACCCCCAGGGCCTTTTCTGCAAAGCTGCTTTCCTCATGAGGCTCCTGTCAGCCCAGTTGCCCAGCCTGATCGCCAGCCCTGGGCCCGGCTGTGTGCCCGCTTTTCGGTCCAGCCCGCTCTCTCCTCCTCCAGCCAAAACAACTTTCTTGTCTTCCCCCGCCACCCAACAACTTTTGTTGACTTTACTTTTCCGTTCACCCCTTGAGGGGTTTGAGATGATAAGAGATTTCCTTGGAGTGCGCTAGATTCGACTTCTGGCTGTGGTACCTGTTCCGATAAGTTGCTATTGGCTTGGCTGTTGCGCATCGGGATGCTGAAGTGTGTACTTTGGGGGCTGAATTATGCCTTTCCTTTAGCGCTCGGGTGCTTGATTCCTTTCTTGCTGGGCGGCAAACTCCAGGCAGTGTTAAGGACTGTTTGCACTGTCTGCGTTTGCTGTGCCGGTTATCACCTTGGTTTGCTTTGCCTGGGAGAGCTCTGATAAAACCCCTGGCCTTGAGCCTGCTCCGGTATTGGGCTCCTGCAGTGCTGTCCCAGCACTCGGAGAACCTGTTCCTGGAGAAAATGAGCAGCTCCACCTTTCCCCGCTTTCTCCTCTGTGGAGAGAAGAAAGAATGGCAGCCTCTCCTCCAGGAGAGGTCTTTCTAGCCTCCTTCCATTGGCCTCTCCGTTCCCTCAATGTTCTTGGGGTAATTAGGCTGCTCCTCCTGATGGGTCTTGTGAGCCTGGTTTTCACTTTGATGAAGGTTTGGGAGGTTAAACAACCAACTGCGAATTCCCCAGAGGAATTTGCTCTAGGGCAATCGATCCCTGGGTGGCAGGGGGTATGGCAGGAGGTGGGCCTAGGTGCCAAGGGCCCTCAGCGACTCTGGCCGCTTAGGATTTCCCACCCAAAAAGGCACGTCAGCCGTCCAAAGTAATACATCATTGGAAGGAGGGGAGCATGCAGACACTGAGCAGAAGGCCTGCTGCTCGGGGGCCACAGAAACGGACAGAGAGAAGCCGATGGCTTGCTCTGAAGCCACCCAAACAGGTGCTGAGACTGAAGCAGAGACCCAGCCCTCGACTCTACTAGTGGCTCGTGTAGTCAAGAAGGAGGAGTGGAAGCAGAGGCCAAGTCGGTCAGCGAGAGAAGCAGCAGCGCCTCCTGGGATGGGGAGAGAGGAAGAAGGAGAAGAGGCAGCCTGTTCTGCAGCAGGACAGGAGCCTGAAGCTTGTCCCGCATTGGAGGGTCTCAGCCAGGGGGCAAGAGGGAATTTGCCCCCCGCGGTTGCAGCGTGCGGCCGCCAAGAGCCAGGCAGGCCCTGACAAATCTGCTGAGAGCCACAGGCCAGCTGAGAAGAGCTGGAATGCACCAGTGCCTTCCCAGTGCCCTCCCCTGGCTGTGGTCGGGGCGTCGGGGCAGAAACAGGCACGGCGGGCAGGACTGGAGAGCTGAAATGCGGCAGCACGTTGTGCATTGAAAGGCAGGTACGTGGGTTGTGCAGGGAGAGGTGTGGGAACCCTTCCCTGGGCTTCGACAGGGTAACACGTGCCCGAGCGAGCAGGGGATTAGGCGGCGGGGGCGTTGATTCCTCCCTGTAAATCAGAAAGCACTGCTCTTTAATGCCACGGTTTCCCGTTGTGATCAGGTATAGCTAATGCTATAGTTCCACAGAAAAAGATTCCCTTTGCTAGGAATGTGAAACCTGCATTGATTTATGTATTTATTTCAACGATAGTTTTCCGCTTTACCTTGCTAGTTGTGCGTTTGGACGAAGCTCTAATGAGACGTCGGGAGGGTATTTCCACGTGGCTAATGTTTTCTTTCGCCAGAACACAATGCACGCAGAAAACTCGCTCCGTGCTGAGACTGGTAAAAGCAAAGCTCATTTGGAACTATAGTTCCCAGTTTGGCTTTTCTCTGTTCTCTTGCAGTGGTTTCTGGTTACCGACTGCCTTTAATCTGATGGTGACCGTATCAAGTGTCAGCACCACCTTTTTGCATCAATCTCAGAACCACTTTTCCTATCCAAGTATTTCCCTGCGTTTCAACCTGGTGCGATCAGTTCTGCTCTTGAGAAGACGATGGAATTGAGGTTGTAGTCTTCCAGTTGGGCAGGCAAACCTTGTTACAAACCAGATTTGCTGCCAAATACCCCCGCGCCAGAGGTGAAAGACAGTCCCGCAGGAGGAGACGGTGGCCAAGGAGTTTCCAGAGCTGGGGAAGAGTGGCTGCGCAGCAGCGGGTCGTGAAGGGGCCGTGTTCCATATAAGCTGAGTAGCAGTGAAAAGTCACACTGTGATAGGAGCTTTTCGGAAAAGGATGGTCACGCAAGGGAAGTAACAGCCTTTTCCCTGCTGTTGGCAGCTCTTGGGCCTTCTCAGGCTGCGGGCGCTTTCCTCTGCTTGTCCTGCACCTTGCAGCTCCTGGAGAGGAGGGAGCAGGGAACCATGGGGAGTTCAAGGCTCTTCTCCAAAGCTTTGCTGCATTTCCCACCTTAGCCCTTGGAGCAGCAGGGCTGGAAAGGCTGCAGGAGATGCCTGGGGTTAGCCCTGATGCCCGGTGTCCTTCGGCAGCCGCCGCATGGACGCAGGGGCTGGGGCAGGGAGCGAGAGGGAATTTTTCCTTGCTTGCAGCGTCCGGCTACCAAGAGCAAGGCAGGTCCTCACAAATTGGAGCCGTACAGAGCCCGCCAGGAGGAGCGGAGGAAGGCCGTGGAGGTGAACAGGTTGCGGGCAACGGCCCCCGAGCAGTTCCTCTGGTAAATGTCTCCAAGCGCAGGAGGCATTTTCCTGCAGTGGCACGTTCCTCCCTTGCCCGGGCAGCAGCAGCCGGGAAGGACTGTGTGTTCCTGGCAGCTGGCTGGCAGGAGAGCAGCGGGGTCCTGAGGCTGTGCCCCTGAGTCACAGCTGCCTTCCAGCCCCAGGGAGATGTCCGCAGGCAGAAGAGGGGCGGATGGGGACAGGGGTGGGTTCCTCCGGGGTTTGGCCTCTCTTCTGCCAGCTCTCGGCTGATGGGCCTGGGTCTGCAGGGCAGGGCTTGTCTTGGAGACCACAGAAGGCCTCCAAGACCAGAGCTGGTGGGCAGGAGGTCTCTGCCCTCTTCTCTGGACGTCCAGCTGAACACCTTTTGGTTTCTCCTTTAGCTTGGCGAAGAAGATGGAGCTCCGAGAGCCCCGCTAAAAAGCACGAGGCCATTACGGCGGCGCGTGGGACTCGGGCACGGCGCTGCCTCCTCTGCAGCAGCGGAGCCCTTAGCTGCATGGGGCCTTTCCATACACCGTATTCCTCCGGGAGATGCCAAATAAAGACAGCCGGGGGCCTGCTCCCGGCTGTGGTCAGCAACCTGTGCCTGCAAGGACGTTCACTGGCAGGGCTTTGGCATGGACGGGCTGTTAACGATGCCGTGCGATGGCCCATTCTTGCGCAAAAGCAACCTGCCCGCACAGTGCTGCCCATCCCCAGCACCCCTCGCACTGACCGTGCAGAGGCAGCTCGGCCCAGTCTCGCCCAGTGTGGGAGCTGAGTAGCTCAGACGGGAAGAGCGGAGATGCGGGCGTGCAAGAAGGGGAGAGGAGGGGAGGGCAGTGCCCAGCAAGGTGCAGGGAGGGCATCGGAGCTCAGAGGGATGGGCATCGAGGGTGTCTCAGCTTGCCCGGAGGGAGAGAAGGGACCCTGAGCCTCCAAGGCGGAGAAGGCAGGAGACCTGGAAGCTGCGGATGGGACTGCAGGGGATGTGCACAGCCTCACAGGCTGGTTGATGACCTCCAGAGGTCATCTTGTCCAGCCCCCCAGCTCAAGCAGGGCCACCTGCTCCAGTGCCCGGTCACCCTCCCAGTGAAAAAGGGCTTCCTGACGGTCAGAAGGATCACCTGCCGCCACCTGCTGGCAACGCTTTACCGAACGCAACCCCCAGCGCAGGAGAGCTCTAGGCGCCGCCTTTGTGGCAAGGCCAGATTGGTGGCTCATGTTCGATTTAGTGCCCACCAGGACCCCCAGGGCCTTTTCTGCAAAGCTGCTTTCCTCATGAGGCTCCTGTCAGCCCAGTTGCCCAGCCTGATCGCCAGCCCTGGGCCCGGCTGTGTGCCCGCTTTTCGGTCCAGCCCGCTCTCTCCTCCTCCAGCCAAAACAACTTTCTTGTCTTCCCCCGCCACCCAACAACTTTTGTTGACTTTACTTTTCCGTTCACCCCTTGAGGGGTTTGAGATGATAAGAGATTTCCTTGGAGTGCGCTAGATTCGACTTCTGGCTGTGGTACCTGTTCCGATAAGTTGCTATTGGCTTGGCTGTTGCGCATCGGGATGCTGAAGTGTGTACTTTGGGGGCTGAATTATGCCTTTCCTTTAGCGCTCGGGTGCTTGATTCCTTTCTTGCTGGGCGGCAAACTCCAGGCAGTGTTAAGGACTGTTTGCACTGTCTGCGTTTGCTGTGCCGGTTATCACCTTGGTTTGCTTTGCCTGGGAGAGCTCTGATAAAACCCCTGGCCTTGAGCCTGCTCCGGTATTGGGCTCCTGCAGTGCTGTCCCAGCACTCGGAGAACCTGTTCCTGGAGAAAATGAGCAGCTCCACCTTTCCCCGCTTTCTCCTCTGTGGAGAGAAGAAAGAATGGCAGCCTCTCCTCCAGGAGAGGTCTTTCTAGCCTCCTTCCATTGGCCTCTCCGTTCCCTCAATGTTCTTGGGGTAATTAGGCTGCTCCTCCTGATGGGTCTTGTGAGCCTGGTTTTCACTTTGATGAAGGTTTGGGAGGTTAAACAACCAACTGCGAATTCCCCAGAGGAATTTGCTCTAGGGCAATCGATCCCTGGGTGGCAGGGGGTATGGCAGGAGGTGGGCCTAGGTGCCAAGGGCCCTCAGCGACTCTGGCCGCTTAGGATTTCCCACCCAAAAAGGCACGTCAGCCGTCCAAAGTAATACATCATTGGAAGGAGGGGAGCATGCAGACACTGAGCAGAAGGCCTGCTGCTCGGGGGCCACAGAAACGGACAGAGAGAAGCCGATGGCTTGCTCTGAAGCCACCCAAACAGGTGCTGAGACTGAAGCAGAGACCCAGCCCTCGACTCTACTAGTGGCTCGTGTAGTCAAGAAGGAGGAGTGGAAGCAGAGGCCAAGTCGGTCAGCGAGAGAAGCAGCAGCGCCTCCTGGGATGGGGAGAGAGGAAGAAGGAGAAGAGGCAGCCTGTTCTGCAGCAGGACAGGAGCCTGAAGCTTGTCCCGCATTGGAGGGTCTCAGCCAGGGGGCAAGAGGGAATTTGCCCCCCGCGGTTGCAGCGTGCGGCCGCCAAGAGCCAGGCAGGCCCTGACAAATCTGCTGAGAGCCACAGGCCAGCTGAGAAGAGCTGGAATGCACCAGTGCCTTCCCAGTGCCCTCCCCTGGCTGTGGTCGGGGCGTCGGGGCAGAAACAGGCACGGCGGGCAGGACTGGAGAGCTGAAATGCGGCAGCACGTTGTGCATTGAAAGGCAGGTACGTGGGTTGTGCAGGGAGAGGTGTGGGAACCCTTCCCCGGGCTTCGACAGGGTAACACGTGCCCGAGCGAGCAGGGGATTAGGCGGCGGGGGCGTTGATTCCTCCCTGTAAATCAGAAAGCACTGCTCTTTAATGCCACGGTTTCCCGTTGTGATCAGGTATAGCTAATGCTATAGTTCCACAGAAAAAGATTCCCTTTGCTAGGAATGTGAAACCTGCATTGATTTATGTATTTATTTCAACGATTGTTTTCCGCTTTACCTTGCTAGTTGTGCGTTTGGACGAAGCTCTAATGAGACGTCGGGAGGGTATTTCCACGTGGCTAATGTTTTCTTTCGCCAGAACACAATGCACGCAGAAAACTCGCTCCGTGCTGAGACTGGTAAAAGCAAAGCTCATTTGGAACTATAGTTCCCAGTTTGGCTTTTCTCTGTTCTCTTGCAGTGGTTTCTGGTTACCGACTGCCTTTAATCTGATGGTGACCGTATCAAGTGTCAGCGCCACCTTTTTGCATCAATCTCAGAACCACTTTTCCTATCCAAGTATTTCCCTGCGTTTCAACCTGGTGCGATCAGTTCTGCTCTTGAGAAGACGATGGAATTGAGGTTGTAGTCTTCCAGTTGGGCAGGCAAACCTTGTTACAAACCAGATTTGCTGCCAAATACCCCCGCGCCAGAGGTGAAAGACAGTCCCGCAGGAGGAGACGGTGGCCAAGGAGTTTCCAGAGCTGGGGAAGAGTGGCTGCGCAGCAGCGGGTCGTGAAGGGGCCGTGTTCCATATAAGCTGAGTAGCAGTGAAAAGTCACACTGTGATAGGAGCTTTTCGGAAAAGGATGGTCACGCAAGGGAAGTAACAGCCTTTTCCCTGCTGTTGGCAGCTCTTGGGCCTTCTCAGGCTGCGGGCGCTTTCCTCTGCTTGTCCTGCACCTTGCAGCTCCTGGAGAGGAGGGAGCAGGGAACCATGGGGAGTTCAAGGCTCTTCTCCAAAGCTTTGCTGCATTTCCCACCTTAGCCCTTGGAGCAGCAGGGCTGGAAAGGCTGCAGGAGATGCCTGGGGTTAGCCCTGATGCCCGGTGTCCTTCGGCAGCCGCCGCATGGACGCAGGGGCTGGGGCAGGGAGCGAGAGGGAATTTTTCCTTGCTTGCAGCGTCCGGCTACCAAGAGCAAGGCAGGTCCTCACAAATTGGAGCCGTACAGAGCCCGCCAGGAGGAGCGGAGGAAGGCCGTGGAGGTGAACAGGTTGCGGGCAACGGCCCCCGAGCAGTTCCTCTGGTAAATGTCTCCAAGCGCAGGAGGCATTTTCCTGCAGTGGCACGTTCCTCCCTTGCCCGGGCAGCAGCAGCCGGGAAGGACTGTGTGTTCCTGGCAGCTGGCTGGCAGGAGAGCAGCGGGGTCCTGAGGCTGTGCCCCTGAGTCACAGCTGCCTTCCAGCCCCAGGGAGATGTCCGCAGGCAGAAGAGGGGCGGATGGGGACAGGGGTGGGTTCCTCCGGGGTTTGGCCTCTCTTCTGCCAGCTCTCGGCTGATGGGCCTGGGTCTGCAGGGCAGGGCTTGTCTTGGAGACCACAGAAGGCCTCCAAGACCAGAGCTGGTGGGCAGGAGGTCTCTGCCCTCTTCTCTGGACGTCCAGCTGAACACCTTTTGGTTTCTCCTTTAGCTTGGCGAAGAAGATGGAGCTCCGAGAGCCCCGCTAAAAAGCACGAGGCCATTACGGCGGCGCGTGGGACTCGGGCACGGCGCTGCCTCCTCTGCAGCAGCGGAGCCCTTAGCTGCATGGGGCCTTTCCATACACCGTATTCCTCCGGGAGATGCCAAATAAAGACAGCCGGGGGCCTGCTCCCGGCTGTGGTCAGCAACCTGTGCCTGCAAGGACGTTCACTGGCAGGGCTTTGGCATGGACGGGCTGTTAACGATGCCGTGCGATGGCCCATTCTTGCGCAAAAGCAACCTGCCCGCACAGTGCTGCCCATCCCCAGCACCCCTCGCACTGACCGTGCAGAGGCAGCTCGGCCCAGTCTCGCCCAGTGTGGGAGCTGAGTAGCTCAGACGGGAAGAGCGGAGATGCGGGCGTGCAAGAAGGGGAGAGGAGGGGAGGGCAGTGCCCAGCAAGGTGCAGGGAGGGCATCGGAGCTCAGAGGGATGGGCATCGAGGGTGTCTCAGCTTGCCCGGAGGGAGAGAAGGGACCCTGAGCCTCCAAGGCGGAGAAGGCAGGAGACCTGGAAGCTGCGGATGGGACTGCAGGGGATGTGCACAGCCTCACAGGCTGGTTGATGACCTCCAGAGGTCATCTTGTCCAGCCCCCCAGCTCAAGCAGGGCCACCTGCTCCAGTGCCCGGTCACCCTCCCAGTGAAAAAGGGCTTCCTGACGGTCAGAAGGATCACCTGCCGCCACCTGCTGGCAACGCTTTACCGAACGCAACCCCCAGCGCAGGAGAGCTCTAGGCGCCGCCTTTGTGGCAAGGCCAGATTGGTGGCTCATGTTCGATTTAGTGCCCACCAGGACCCCCAGGGCCTTTTCTGCAAAGCTGCTTTCCTCATGAGGCTCCTGTCAGCCCAGTTGCCCAGCCTGATCGCCAGCCCTGGGCCCGGCTGTGTGCCCGCTTTTCGGTCCAGCCCGCTCTCTCCTCCTCCAGCCAAAACAACTTTCTTGTCTTCCCCCGCCACCCAACAACTTTTGTTGACTTTACTTTTCCGTTCACCCCTTGAGGGGTTTGAGATGATAAGAGATTTCCTTGGAGTGCGCTAGATTCGACTTCTGGCTGTGGTACCTGTTCCGATAAGTTGCTATTGGCTTGGCTGTTGCGCATCGGGATGCTGAAGTGTGTACTTTGGGGGCTGAATTATGCCTTTCCTTTAGCGCTCGGGTGCTTGATTCCTTTCTTGCTGGGCGGCAAACTCCAGGCAGTGTTAAGGACTGTTTGCACTGTCTGCGTTTGCTGTGCCGGTTATCACCTTGGTTTGCTTTGCCTGGGAGAGCTCTGATAAAACCCCTGGCCTTGAGCCTGCTCCGGTATTGGGCTCCTGCAGTGCTGTCCCAGCACTCGGAGAACCTGTTCCTGGAGAAAATGAGCAGCTCCACCTTTCCCCGCTTTCTCCTCTGTGGAGAGAAGAAAGAATGGCAGCCTCTCCTCCAGGAGAGGTCTTTCTAGCCTCCTTCCATTGGCCTCTCCGTTCCCTCAATGTTCTTGGGGTAATTAGGCTGCTCCTCCTGATGGGTCTTGTGAGCCTGGTTTTCACTTTGATGAAGGTTTGGGAGGTTAAACAACCAACTGCGAATTCCCCAGAGGAATTTGCTCTAGGGCAATCGATCCCTGGGTGGCAGGGGGTATGGCAGGAGGTGGGCCTAGGTGCCAAGGGCCCTCAGCGACTCTGGCCGCTTAGGATTTCCCACCCAAAAAGGCACGTCAGCCGTCCAAAGTAATACATCATTGGAAGGAGGGGAGCATGCAGACACTGAGCAGAAGGCCTGCTGCTCGGGGGCCACAGAAACGGACAGAGAGAAGCCGATGGCTTGCTCTGAAGCCACCCAAACAGGTGCTGAGACTGAAGCAGAGACCCAGCCCTCGACTCTACTAGTGGCTCGTGTAGTCAAGAAGGAGGAGTGGAAGCAGAGGCCAAGTCGGTCAGCGAGAGAAGCAGCAGCGCCTCCTGGGATGGGGAGAGAGGAAGAAGGAGAAGAGGCAGCCTGTTCTGCAGCAGGACAGGAGCCTGAAGCTTGTCCCGCATTGGAGGGTCTCAGCCAGGGGGCAAGAGGGAATTTGCCCCCCGCGGTTGCAGCGTGCGGCCGCCAAGAGCCAGGCAGGCCCTGACAAATCTGCTGAGAGCCACAGGCCAGCTGAGAAGAGCTGGAATGCACCAGTGCCTTCCCAGTGCCCTCCCCTGGCTGTGGTCGGGGCGTCGGGGCAGAAACAGGCACGGCGGGCAGGACTGGAGAGCTGAAATGCGGCAGCACGTTGTGCATTGAAAGGCAGGTACGTGGGTTGTGCAGGGAGAGGTGTGGGAACCCTTCCCCGGGCTTCGACAGGGTAACACGTGCCCGAGCGAGCAGGGGATTAGGCGGCGGGGGCGTTGATTCCTCCCTGTAAATCAGAAAGCACTGCTCTTTAATGCCACGGTTTCCCGTTGTGATCAGGTATAGCTAATGCTATAGTTCCACAGAAAAAGATTCCCTTTGCTAGGAATGTGAAACCTGCATTGATTTATGTATTTATTTCAACGATTGTTTTCCGCTTTACCTTGCTAGTTGTGCGTTTGGACGAAGCTCTAATGAGACGTCGGGAGGGTATTTCCACGTGGCTAATGTTTTCTTTCGCCAGAACACAATGCACGCAGAAAACTCGCTCCGTGCTGAGACTGGTAAAAGCAAAGCTCATTTGGAACTATAGTTCCCAGTTTGGCTTTTCTCTGTTCTCTTGCAGTGGTTTCTGGTTACCGACTGCCTTTAATCTGATGGTGACCGTATCAAGTGTCAGCGCCACCTTTTTGCATCAATCTCAGAACCACTTTTCCTATCCAAGTATTTCCCTGCGTTTCAACCTGGTGCGATCAGTTCTGCTCTTGAGAAGACGATGGAATTGAGGTTGTAGTCTTCCAGTTGGGCAGGCAAACCTTGTTACAAACCAGATTTGCTGCCAAATACCCCCGCGCCAGAGGTGAAAGACAGTCCCGCAGGAGGAGACGGTGGCCAAGGAGTTTCCAGAGCTGGGGAAGAGTGGCTGCGCAGCAGCGGGTCGTGAAGGGGCCGTGTTCCATATAAGCTGAGTAGCAGTGAAAAGTCACACTGTGATAGGAGCTTTTCGGAAAAGGATGGTCACGCAAGGGAAGTAACAGCCTTTTCCCTGCTGTTGGCAGCTCTTGGGCCTTCTCAGGCTGCGGGCGCTTTCCTCTGCTTGTCCTGCACCTTGCAGCTCCTGGAGAGGAGGGAGCAGGGAACCATGGGGAGTTCAAGGCTCTTCTCCAAAGCTTTGCTGCATTTCCCACCTTAGCCCTTGGAGCAGCAGGGCTGGAAAGGCTGCAGGAGATGCCTGGGGTTAGCCCTGATGCCCGGTGTCCTTCGGCAGCCGCCGCATGGACGCAGGGGCTGGGGCAGGGAGCGAGAGGGAATTTTTCCTTGCTTGCAGCGTCCGGCTACCAAGAGCAAGGCAGGTCCTCACAAATTGGAGCCGTACAGAGCCCGCCAGGAGGAGCGGAGGAAGGCCGTGGAGGTGAACAGGTTGCGGGCAACGGCCCCCGAGCAGTTCCTCTGGTAAATGTCTCCAAGCGCAGGAGGCATTTTCCTGCAGTGGCACGTTCCTCCCTTGCCCGGGCAGCAGCAGCCGGGAAGGACTGTGTGTTCCTGGCAGCTGGCTGGCAGGAGAGCAGCGGGGTCCTGAGGCTGTGCCCCTGAGTCACAGCTGCCTTCCAGCCCCAGGGAGATGTCCGCAGGCAGAAGAGGGGCGGATGGGGACAGGGGTGGGTTCCTCCGGGGTTTGGCCTCTCTTCTGCCAGCTCTCGGCTGATGGGCCTGGGTCTGCAGGGCAGGGCTTGTCTTGGAGACCACAGAAGGCCTCCAAGACCAGAGCTGGTGGGCAGGAGGTCTCTGCCCTCTTCTCTGGACGTCCAGCTGAACACCTTTTGGTTTCTCCTTTAGCTTGGCGAAGAAGATGGAGCTCCGAGAGCCCCGCTAAAAAGCACGAGGCCATTACGGCGGCGCGTGGGACTCGGGCACGGCGCTGCCTCCTCTGCAGCAGCGGAGCCCTTAGCTGCATGGGGCCTTTCCATACACCGTATTCCTCCGGGAGATGCCAAATAAAGACAGCCGGGGGCCTGCTCCCGGCTGTGGTCAGCAACCTGTGCCTGCAAGGACGTTCACTGGCAGGGCTTTGGCATGGACGGGCTGTTAACGATGCCGTGCGATGGCCCATTCTTGCGCAAAAGCAACCTGCCCGCACAGTGCTGCCCATCCCCAGCACCCCTCGCACTGACCGTGCAGAGGCAGCTCGGCCCAGTCTCGCCCAGTGTGGGAGCTGAGTAGCTCAGACGGGAAGAGCGGAGATGCGGGCGTGCAAGAAGGGGAGAGGAGGGGAGGGCAGTGCCCAGCAAGGTGCAGGGAGGGCATCGGAGCTCAGAGGGATGGGCATCGAGGGTGTCTCAGCTTGCCCGGAGGGAGAGAAGGGACCCTGAGCCTCCAAGGCGGAGAAGGCAGGAGACCTGGAAGCTGCGGATGGGACTGCAGGGGATGTGCACAGCCTCACAGGCTGGTTGATGACCTCCAGAGGTCATCTTGTCCAGCCCCCCAGCTCAAGCAGGGCCACCTGCTCCAGTGCCCGGTCACCCTCCCAGTGAAAAAGGGCTTCCTGACGGTCAGAAGGATCACCTGCCGCCACCTGCTGGCAACGCTTTACCGAACGCAACCCCCAGCGCAGGAGAGCTCTAGGCGCCGCCTTTGTGGCAAGGCCAGATTGGTGGCTCATGTTCGATTTAGTGCCCACCAGGACCCCCAGGGCCTTTTCTGCAAAGCTGCTTTCCTCATGAGGCTCCTGTCAGCCCAGTTGCCCAGCCTGATCGCCAGCCCTGGGCCCGGCTGTGTGCCCGCTTTTCGGTCCAGCCCGCTCTCTCCTCCTCCAGCCAAAACAACTTTCTTGTCTTCCCCCGCCACCCAACAACTTTTGTTGACTTTACTTTTCCGTTCACCCCTTGAGGGGTTTGAGATGATAAGAGATTTCCTTGGAGTGCGCTAGATTCGACTTCTGGCTGTGGTACCTGTTCCGATAAGTTGCTATTGGCTTGGCTGTTGCGCATCGGGATGCTGAAGTGTGTACTTTGGGGGCTGAATTATGCCTTTCCTTTAGCGCTCGGGTGCTTGATTCCTTTCTTGCTGGGCGGCAAACTCCAGGCAGTGTTAAGGACTGTTTGCACTGTCTGCGTTTGCTGTGCCGGTTATCACCTTGGTTTGCTTTGCCTGGGAGAGCTCTGATAAAACCCCTGGCCTTGAGCCTGCTCCGGTATTGGGCTCCTGCAGTGCTGTCCCAGCACTCGGAGAACCTGTTCCTGGAGAAAATGAGCAGCTCCACCTTTCCCCGCTTTCTCCTCTGTGGAGAGAAGAAAGAATGGCAGCCTCTCCTCCAGGAGAGGTCTTTCTAGCCTCCTTCCATTGGCCTCTCCGTTCCCTCAATGTTCTTGGGGTAATTAGGCTGCTCCTCCTGATGGGTCTTGTGAGCCTGGTTTTCACTTTGATGAAGGTTTGGGAGGTTAAACAACCAACTGCGAATTCCCCAGAGGAATTTGCTCTAGGGCAATCGATCCCTGGGTGGCAGGGGGTATGGCAGGAGGTGGGCCTAGGTGCCAAGGGCCCTCAGCGACTCTGGCCGCTTAGGATTTCCCACCCAAAAAGGCACGTCAGCCGTCCAAAGTAATACATCATTGGAAGGAGGGGAGCATGCAGACACTGAGCAGAAGGCCTGCTGCTCGGGGGCCACAGAAACGGACAGAGAGAAGCCGATGGCTTGCTCTGAAGCCACCCAAACAGGTGCTGAGACTGAAGCAGAGACCCAGCCCTCGACTCTACTAGTGGCTCGTGTAGTCAAGAAGGAGGAGTGGAAGCAGAGGCCAAGTCGGTCAGCGAGAGAAGCAGCAGCGCCTCCTGGGATGGGGAGAGAGGAAGAAGGAGAAGAGGCAGCCTGTTCTGCAGCAGGACAGGAGCCTGAAGCTTGTCCCGCATTGGAGGGTCTCAGCCAGGGGGCAAGAGGGAATTTGCCCCCCGCGGTTGCAGCGTGCGGCCGCCAAGAGCCAGGCAGGCCCTGACAAATCTGCTGAGAGCCACAGGCCAGCTGAGAAGAGCTGGAATGCACCAGTGCCTTCCCAGTGCCCTCCCCTGGCTGTGGTCGGGGCGTCGGGGCAGAAACAGGCACGGCGGGCAGGACTGGAGAGCTGAAATGCGGCAGCACGTTGTGCATTGAAAGGCAGGTACGTGGGTTGTGCAGGGAGAGGTGTGGGAACCCTTCCCCGGGCTTCGACAGGGTAACACGTGCCCGAGCGAGCAGGGGATTAGGCGGCGGGGGCGTTGATTCCTCCCTGTAAATCAGAAAGCACTGCTCTTTAATGCCACGGTTTCCCGTTGTGATCAGGTATAGCTAATGCTATAGTTCCACAGAAAAAGATTCCCTTTGCTAGGAATGTGAAACCTGCATTGATTTATGTATTTATTTCAACGATAGTTTTCTGCTTTACCTTGCTAGTTGTGCGTTTGGACGAAGCTCTAATGAGACGTCGGGAGGGTATTTCCACGTGGCTAATGTTTTCTTTCGCCAGAACACAATGCACGCAGAAAACTCGCTCCGTGCTGAGACTGGTAAAAGCAAAGCTCATTTGGAACTATAGTTCCCAGTTTGGCTTTTCTCTGTTCTCTTGCAGTGGTTTCTGGTTACCGACTGCCTTTAATCTGATGGTGACCGTATCAAGTGTCAGCGCCACCTTTTTGCATCAATCTCAGAACCACTTTTCCTATCCAAGTATTTCCCTGCGTTTCAACCTGGTGCGATCAGTTCTGCTCTTGAGAAGACGATGGAATTGAGGTTGTAGTCTTCCAGTTGGGCAGGCAAACCTTGTTACAAACCAGATTTGCTGCCAAATACCCCCGCGCCAGAGGTGAAAGACAGTCCCGCAGGAGGAGACGGTGGCCAAGGAGTTTCCAGAGCTGGGGAAGAGTGGCTGCGCAGCAGCGGGTCGTGAAGGGGCCGTGTTCCATATAAGCTGAGTAGCAGTGAAAAGTCACACTGTGATAGGAGCTTTTCGGAAAAGGATGGTCACGCAAGGGAAGTAACAGCCTTTTCCCTGCTGTTGGCAGCTCTTGGGCCTTCTCAGGCTGCGGGCGCTTTCCTCTGCTTGTCCTGCACCTTGCAGCTCCTGGAGAGGAGGGAGCAGGGAACCATGGGGAGTTCAAGGCTCTTCTCCAAAGCTTTGCTGCATTTCCCACCTTAGCCCTTGGAGCAGCAGGGCTGGAAAGGCTGCAGGAGATGCCTGGGGTTAGCCCTGATGCCCGGTGTCCTTCGGCAGCCGCCGCATGGACGCAGGGGCTGGGGCAGGGAGCGAGAGGGAATTTTTCCTTGCTTGCAGCGTCCGGCTACCAAGAGCAAGGCAGGTCCTCACAAATTGGAGCCGTACAGAGCCCGCCAGGAGGAGCGGAGGAAGGCCGTGGAGGTGAACAGGTTGCGGGCAACGGCCCCCGAGCAGTTCCTCTGGTAAATGTCTCCAAGCGCAGGAGGCATTTTCCTGCAGTGGCACGTTCCTCCCTTGCCCGGGCAGCAGCAGCCGGGAAGGACTGTGTGTTCCTGGCAGCTGGCTGGCAGGAGAGCAGCGGGGTCCTGAGGCTGTGCCCCTGAGTCACAGCTGCCTTCCAGCCCCAGGGAGATGTCCGCAGGCAGAAGAGGGGCGGATGGGGACAGGGGTGGGTTCCTCCGGGGTTTGGCCTCTCTTCTGCCAGCTCTCGGCTGATGGGCCTGGGTCTGCAGGGCAGGGCTTGTCTTGGAGACCACAGAAGGCCTCCAAGACCAGAGCTGGTGGGCAGGAGGTCTCTGCCCTCTTCTCTGGACGTCCAGCTGAACACCTTTTGGTTTCTCCTTTAGCTTGGCGAAGAAGATGGAGCTCCGAGAGCCCCGCTAAAAAGCACGAGGCCATTACGGCGGCGCGTGGGACTCGGGCACGGCGCTGCCTCCTCTGCAGCAGCGGAGCCCTTAGCTGCATGGGGCCTTTCCATACACCGTATTCCTCCGGGAGATGCCAAATAAAGACAGCCGGGGGCCTGCTCCCGGCTGTGGTCAGCAACCTGTGCCTGCAAGGACGTTCACTGGCAGGGCTTTGGCATGGACGGGCTGTTAACGATGCCGTGCGATGGCCCATTCTTGCGCAAAAGCAACCTGCCCGCACAGTGCTGCCCATCCCCAGCACCCCTCGCACTGACCGTGCAGAGGCAGCTCGGCCCAGTCTCGCCCAGTGTGGGAGCTGAGTAGCTCAGACGGGAAGAGCGGAGATGCGGGCGTGCAAGAAGGGGAGAGGAGGGGAGGGCAGTGCCCAGCAAGGTGCAGGGAGGGCATCAGAGCTCAGAGGGATGGGCATCGAGGGTGTCTCAGCTTGCCCGGAGGGAGAGAAGGGACCCTGAGCCTCCAAGGCGGAGAAGGCAGGAGACCTGGAAGCTGCGGATGGGACTGCAGGGGATGTGCACAGCCTCACAGGCTGGTTGATGACCTCCAGAGGTCATCTTGTCCAGCCCCCCAGCTCAAGCAGGGCCACCTGCTCCAGTGCCCGGTCACCCTCCCAGTGAAAAAGGGCTTCCTGACGGTCAGAAGGATCACCTGCCGCCACCTGCTGGCAACGCTTTACCGAACGCAACCCCCAGCGCAGGAGAGCTCTAGGCGCCGCCTTTGTGGCAAGGCCAGATTGGTGGCTCATGTTCGATTTAGTGCCCACCAGGACCCCCAGGGCCTTTTCTGCAAAGCTGCTTTCCTCATGAGGCTCCTGTCAGCCCAGTTGCCCAGCCTGATCGCCAGCCCTGGGCCCGGCTGTGTGCCCGCTTTTCGGTCCAGCCCGCTCTCTCCTCCTCCAGCCAAAACAACTTTCTTGTCTTCCCCCGCCACCCAACAACTTTTGTTGACTTTACTTTTCCGTTCACCCCTTGAGGGGTTTGAGATGATAAGAGATTTCCTTGGAGTGCGCTAGATTCGACTTCTGGCTGTGGTACCTGTTCCGATAAGTTGCTATTGGCTTGGCTGTTGCGCATCGGGATGCTGAAGTGTGTACTTTGGGGGCTGAATTATGCCTTTCCTTTAGCGCTCGGGTGCTTGATTCCTTTCTTGCTGGGCGGCAAACTCCAGGCAGTGTTAAGGACTGTTTGCACTGTCTGCGTTTGCTGTGCCGGTTATCACCTTGGTTTGCTTTGCCTGGGAGAGCTCTGATAAAACCCCTGGCCTTGAGCCTGCTCCGGTATTGGGCTCCTGCAGTGCTGTCCCAGCACTCGGAGAACCTGTTCCTGGAGAAAATGAGCAGCTCCACCTTTCCCCGCTTTCTCCTCTGTGGAGAGAAGAAAGAATGGCAGCCTCTCCTCCAGGAGAGGTCTTTCTAGCCTCCTTCCATTGGCCTCTCCGTTCCCTCAATGTTCTTGGGGTAATTAGGCTGCTCCTCCTGATGGGTCTTGTGAGCCTGGTTTTCACTTTGATGAAGGTTTGGGAGGTTAAACAACCAACTGCGAATTCCCCAGAGGAATTTGCTCTAGGGCAATCGATCCCTGGGTGGCAGGGGGTATGGCAGGAGGTGGGCCTAGGTGCCAAGGGCCCTCAGCGACTCTGGCCACTTAGGATTTCCCACCCAAAAAGGCACGTCAGCCGTCCAAAGTAATACATCATTGGAAGGAGGGGAGCATGCAGACACTGAGCAGAAGGCCTGCTGCTCGGGGGCCACAGAAACGGACAGAGAGAAGCCGATTGCTTGCTCTGAAGCCACCCAAACAGGTGCTGAGACTGAAGCAGAGACCCAGCCCTCGACTCTACTAGTGGCTCGTGTAGTCAAGAAGGAGGAGTGGAAGCAGAGGCCAAGTCGGTCAGCGAGAGAAGCAGCAGCGCCTCCTGGGATGGGGAGAGAGGAAGAAGGAGAAGAGGCAGCCTGTTCTGCAGCAGGACAGGAGCCTGAAGCTTGTCCCGCATTGGAGGGTCTCAGCCAGGGGGCAAGAGGGAATTTGCCCCCCGCGGTTGCAGCGTGCGGCCGCCAAGAGCCAGGCAGGCCCTGACAAATCTGCTGAGAGCCACAGGCCAGCTGAGAAGAGCTGGAATGCACCAGTGCCTTCCCAGTGCCCTCCCCTGGCTGTGGTCGGGGTGTCGGGGCAGAAACAGGCACGGCGGGCAGGACTGGAGAGCTGAAATGCGGCAGCACGTTGTGCATTGAAAGGCAGGTACGTGGGTTGTGCAGGGAGAGGTGTGGGAACCCTTCCCCGGGCTTCGACAGGGTAACACGTGCCCGAGCGAGCAGGGGATTAGGCGGCGGGGGCGTTGATTCCTCCCTGTAAATCAGAAAGCACTGCTCTTTAATGCCACGGTTTCCCGTTGTGATCAGGTATAGCTAATGCTATAGTTCCACAGAAAAAGATTCCCTTTGCTAGGAATGTGAAACCTGCATTGATTTATGTATTTATTTCAACGATTGTTTTCCGCTTTACCTTGCTAGTTGTGCGTTTGGACGAAGCTCTAATGAGACGTCGGGAGGGTATTTCCACGTGGCTAATGTTTTCTTTCGCCAGAACACAATGCACGCAGAAAACTCGCTCCGTGCTGAGACTGGTAAAAGCAAAGCTCATTTGGAACTATAGTTCCCAGTTTGGCTTTTCTCTGTTCTCTTGCAGTGGTTTCTGGTTACCGACTGCCTTTAATCTGATGGTGACCGTATCAAGTGTCAGCGCCACCTTTTTGCATCAATCTCAGAACCACTTTTCCTATCCAAGTATTTCCCTGCGTTTCAACCTGGTGCGATCAGTTCTGCTCTTGAGAAGACGATGGAATTGAGGTTGTAGTCTTCCAGTTGGGCAGGCAAACCTTGTTACAAACCAGATTTGCTGCCAAATACCCCCGCGCCAGAGGTGAAAGACAGTCCCGCAGGAGGAGACGGTGGCCAAGGAGTTTCCAGAGCTGGGGAAGAGTGGCTGCGCAGCAGCGGGTCGTGAAGGGGCCGTGTTCCATATAAGCTGAGTAGCAGTGAAAAGTCACACTGTGATAGGAGCTTTTCGGAAAAGGATGGTCACGCAAGGGAGGTAACAGCCTTTTCCCTGCTGTTGGCAGCTCTTGGGCCTTCTCAGGCTGCGGGTGCTTTCCTCTGCTTGTCCTGCACCTTGCAGCTCCTGGAGAGGAGGGAGCAGGGAACCATGGGGAGTTCAAGGCTCTTCTCCAAAGCTTTGCTGCATTTCCCACCTTAGCCCTTGGAGCAGCAGGGCTGGAAAGGCTGCAGGAGATGCCTGGGGTTAGCCCTGACGCCCGGTGTCCTTCGGCAGCCGCCGCATGGACGCAGGGGCTGGGGCAGGGAGTGAGAGGGAATTTTTCCTTGCTTGCAGCGTCCGGCTACCAAGAGCAAGGCAGGTCCTCACAAATTGGAGCCGTACAGAGCCCGCCAGGAGGAGCGGAGGAAGGCCGTGGAGGTGAACAGGTTGCGGGCAACGGCCCCCGAGCAGTTCCTCTGGTAAATGTCTCCAAGCGCAGGAGGCATTTTCCTGCAGTGGCACGTTCCTCCCTTGCCCGGGCAGCAGCAGCCGGGAAGGACTGTGTGTTCCTGGCAGCTGGCTGGCAGGAGAGCAGCGGGGTCCTGAGGCTGTGCCCCTGAGTCACAGCTGCCTTCCAGCCCCAGGGAGATGTCCGCAGGCAGAAGAGGGGCGGATGGGGACAGGGGTGGGTTCCTCCGGGGTTTGGCCTCTCTTCTGCCAGCTCTCGGCTGATGGGCCTGGGTCTGCAGGGCAGGGCTTGTCTTGGAGACCACAGAAGGCCTCCAAGACCAGAGCTGGTGGGCAGGAGGTCTCTGCCCTCTTCTCTGGACGTCCAGCTGAACACCTTTTGGTTTCTCCTTTAGCTTGGCGAAGAAGATGGAGCTCCGAGAGCCCCGCTAAAAAGCACGAGGCCATTACGGCGGCGCGTGGGACTCGAGCACGGCGCTGCCTCCTCTGCAGCAGCGGAGCCCTTAGCTGCATGGGGCCTTTCCATACACCGTATTCCTCCGGGAGATGCCAAATAAAGACAGCCGGGGGCCTGCTCCCAGCTGTGGTCAGCAACCTGTGCCTGCAAGGACGTTCACTGGCAGGGCTTTGGCATGGACGGGCTGTTAACGATGCCGTGCGACGGCCCATTCTTGCGCAAAAGCAACCTGCCCGCACAGTGCTGCCCATCCCCAGCACCCCTCGCACTGACCGTGCAGAGGCAGCTCGGCCCAGTCTCGCCCAGTGTGGGAGCTGAGTAGCTCAGACGGGAAGAGCGGAGATGCGGGCGTGCAAGAAGGGGAGAGGAGGGGAGGGCAGTGCCCAGCAAGGTGCAGGGAGGGCATCGGAGCTCAGAGGGATGGGCATCGAGGGTGTCTCAGCTTGCCCGGAGGGAGAGAAGGGACCCTGAGCCTCCAAGGCGGAGAAGGCAGGAGACCTGGAAGCTGCGGATGGGACTGCAGGGGATGTGCACAGCCTCACAGGCTGGTTGATGACCTCCAGAGGTCATCTTGTCCAGCCCCCCAGCTCAAGCAGGGCCACCTGCTCCAGTGCCCGGTCACCCTCCCAGTGAAAAAGGGCTTCCTGACGGTCAGAAGGATCACCTGCCGCCACCTGCTGGCAACGCTTTACCGAACGCAACCCCCAGCGCAGGAGAGCTCTAGGCGCCGCCTTTGTGGCAAGGCCAGATTGGTGGCTCATGTTCGATTTAGTGCCCACCAGGACCCCCAGGGCCTTTTCTGCAAAGCTGCTTTCCTCATGAGGCTCCTGTCAGCCCAGTTGCCCAGCCTGATCGCCAGCCCTGGGCCCGGCTGTGTGCCCGCTTTTCGGTCCAGCCCGCTCTCTCCTCCTCCAGCCAAAACAACTTTCTTGTCTTCCCCCGCCACCCAACAACTTTTGTTGACTTTACTTTTCCGTTCACCCCTTGAGGGGTTTGAGATGATAAGAGATTTCCTTGGAGTGCGCTAGATTCGACTTCTGGCTGTGGTACCTGTTCCGATAAGTTGCTATTGGCTTGGCTGTTGCGCATCGGGATGCTGAAGTGTGTACTTTGGGGGCTGAATTATGCCTTTCCTTTAGCGCTCGGGTGCTTGATTCCTTTCTTGCTGGGCGGCAAACTCCAGGCAGTGTTAAGGACTGTTTGCACTGTCTGCGTTTGCTGTGCCGGTTATCACCTTGGTTTGCTTTGCCTGGGAGAGCTCTGATAAAACCCCTGGCCTTGAGCCTGCTCCGGTGTTGGGCTCCTGCAGTGCTGTCCCAGCACTCGGAGAACCTGTTCCTGGAGAAAATGAGCAGCTCCACCTTTCCCCGCTTTCTCCTCTGTGGAGAGAAGAAAGAATGGCAGCCTCTCCTCCAGGAGAGGTCTTTCTAGCCTCCTTCCATTGGCCTCTCCGTTCCCTCAATGTTCTTGGGGTAATTAGGCTGCTCCTCCTGATGGGTCTTGTGAGCCTGGTTTTCACTTTGATGAAGGTTTGGGAGGTTAAACAACCAACTGCGAATTCCCCAGAGGAATTTGCTCTAGGGCAATCGATCCCTGGGTGGCAGGGGGTATGGCAGGAGGTGGGCCTAGGTGCCAAGGGCCCTCAGCGACTCTGGCCGCTTAGGATTTCCCACCCAAAAAGGCACGTCAGCCGTCCAAAGTAATACATCATTGGAAGGAGGGGAGCATGCAGACACTGAGCAGAAGGCCTGCTGCTCGGGGGCCACAGAAACGGACAGAGAGAAGCCGATGGCTTGCTCTGAAGCCACCCAAACAGGTGCTGAGACTGAAGCAGAGACCCAGCCCTCGACTCTACTAGTGGCTCGTGTAGTCAAGAAGGAGGAGTGGAAGCAGAGGCCAAGTCGGTCAGCGAGAGAAGCAGCAGCGCCTCCTGGGATGGGGAGAGAGGAAGAAGGAGAAGAGGCAGCCTGTTCTGCAGCAGGACAGGAGCCTGAAGCTTGTCCCGCATTGGAGGGTCTCAGCCAGGGGGCAAGAGGGAATTTGCCCCCCGCGGTTGCAGCGTGCGGCCGCCAAGAGCCAGGCAGGCCCTGACAAATCTGCTGAGAGCCACAGGCCAGCTGAGAAGAGCTGGAATGCACCAGTGCCTTCCCAGTGCCCTCCCCTGGCTGTGGTCGGGGCGTCGGGGCAGAAACAGGCACGGCGGGCAGGACTGGAGAGCTGAAATGCGGCAGCACGTTGTGCATTGAAAGGCAGGTACGTGGGTTGTGCAGGGAGAGGTGTGGGAACCCTTCCCCGGGCTTCGACAGGGTAACACGTGCCCGAGCGAGCAGGGGATTAGGCGGCGGGGGCGTTGATTCCTCCCTGTAAATCAGAAAGCACTGCTCTTTAATGCCACGGTTTCCCGTTGTGATCAGGTATAGCTAATGCTATAGTTCCACAGAAAAAGATTCCCTTTGCTAGGAATGTGAAACCTGCATTGATTTATGTATTTATTTCAACGATTGTTTTCCGCTTTACCTTGCTAGTTGTGCGTTTGGACGAAGCTCTAATGAGACGTCGGGAGGGTATTTCCACGTGGCTAATGTTTTCTTTCGCCAGAACACAATGCACGCAGAAAACTCGCTCCGTGCTGAGACTGGTAAAAGCAAAGCTCATTTGGAACTATAGTTCCCAGTTTGGCTTTTCTCTGTTCTCTTGCAGTGGTTTCTGGTTACCGACTGCCTTTAATCTGATGGTGACCGTATCAAGTGTCAGCGCCACCTTTTTGCATCAATCTCAGAACCACTTTTCCTATCCAAGTATTTCCCTGCGTTTCAACCTGGTGCGATCAGTTCTGCTCTTGAGAAGACGATGGAATTGAGGTTGTAGTCTTCCAGTTGGGCAGGCAAACCTTGTTACAAACCAGATTTGCTGCCAAATACCCCCGCGCCAGAGGTGAAAGACAGTCCCGCAGGAGGAGACGGTGGCCAAGGAGTTTCCAGAGCTGGGGAAGAGTGGCTGCGCAGCAGCGGGTCGTGAAGGGGCCGTGTTCCATATAAGCTGAGTAGCAGTGAAAAGTCACACTGTGATAGGAGCTTTTCGGAAAAGGATGGTCACGCAAGGGAAGTAACAGCCTTTTCCCTGCTGTTGGCAGCTCTTGGGCCTTCTCAGGCTGCGGGCGCTTTCCTCTGCTTGTCCTGCACCTTGCAGCTCCTGGAGAGGAGGGAGCAGGGAACCATGGGGAGTTCAAGGCTCTTCTCCAAAGCTTTGCTGCATTTCCCACCTTAGCCCTTGGAGCAGCAGGGCTGGAAAGGCTGCAGGAGATGCCTGGGGTTAGCCCTGATGCCCGGTGTCCTTCGGCAGCCGCCGCATGGACGCAGGGGCTGGGGCAGGGAGCGAGAGGGAATTTTTCCTTGCTTGCAGCGTCCGGCTACCAAGAGCAAGGCAGGTCCTCACAAATTGGAGCCGTACAGAGCCCGCCAGGAGGAGCGGAGGAAGGCCGTGGAGGTGAACAGGTTGCGGGCAACGGCCCCCGAGCAGTTCCTCTGGTAAATGTCTCCAAGCGCAGGAGGCATTTTCCTGCAGTGGCACGTTCCTCCCTTGCCCGGGCAGCAGCAGCCGGGAAGGACTGTGTGTTCCTGGCAGCTGGCTGGCAGGAGAGCAGCGGGGTCCTGAGGCTGTGCCCCTGAGTCACAGCTGCCTTCCAGCCCCAGGGAGATGTCCGCAGGCAGAAGAGGGGCGGATGGGGACAGGGGTGGGTTCCTCCGGGGTTTGGCCTCTCTTCTGCCAGCTCTCGGCTGATGGGCCTGGGTCTGCAGGGCAGGGCTTGTCTTGGAGACCACAGAAGGCCTCCAAGACCAGAGCTGGTGGGCAGGAGGTCTCTGCCCTCTTCTCTGGACGTCCAGCTGAACACCTTTTGGTTTCTCCTTTAGCTTGGCGAAGAAGATGGAGCTCCGAGAGCCCCGCTAAAAAGCACGAGGCCATTACGGCGGCGCGTGGGACTCGGGCACGGCGCTGCCTCCTCTGCAGCAGCGGAGCCCTTAGCTGCATGGGGCCTTTCCATACACCGTATTCCTCCGGGAGATGCCAAATAAAGACAGCCGGGGGCCTGCTCCCAGCTGTGGTCAGCAACCTGTGCCTGCAAGGACGTTCACTGGCAGGGCTTTGGCATGGACGGGCTGTTAACGATGCCGTGCGACGGCCCATTCTTGCGCAAAAGCAACCTGCCCGCACAGTGCTGCCCATCCCCAGCACCCCTCGCACTGACCGTGCAGAGGCAGCTCGGCCCAGTCTTGCCCAGTGTGGGAGCTGAGTAGCTCAGACGGGAAGAGCGGAGATGCGGGCGTGCAAGAAGGGGAGAGGAGGGGAGGGCAGTGCCCAGCAAGGTGCAGGGAGGGCATCGGAGCTCAGAGGGATGGGCATCGAGGGTGTCTCAGCTTGCCCGGAGGGAGAGAAGGGACCCTGAGCCTCCAAGGCGGAGAAGGCAGGAGACCTGGAAGCTGCGGATGGGACTGCAGGGGATGTGCACAGCCTCACAGGCTGGTTGATGACCTCCAGAGGTCATCTTGTCCAGCCCCCCAGCTCAAGCAGGGCCACCTGCTCCAGTGCCCGGTCACCCTCCCAGTGAAAAAGGGCTTCCTGACGGTCAGAAGGATCACCTGCCGCCACCTGCTGGCAACGCTTTACCGAACGCAACCCCCAGCGCAGGAGAGCTCTAGGCGCCGCCTTTGTGGCAAGGCCAGATTGGTGGCTCATGTTCGATTTAGTGCCCACCAGGACCCCCAGGGCCTTTTCTGCAAAGCTGCTTTCCTCATGAGGCTCCTGTCAGCCCAGTTGCCCAGCCTGATCGCCAGCCCTGGGCCCGGCTGTGTGCCCGCTTTTCGGTCCAGCCCGCTCTCTCCTCCTCCAGCCAAAACAACTTTCTTGTCTTCCCCCGCCACCCAACAACTTTTGTTGACTTTACTTTTCCGTTCACCCCTTGAGGGGTTTGAGATGATAAGAGATTTCCTTGGAGTGCGCTAGATTCGACTTCTGGCTGTGGTACCTGTTCCGATAAGTTGCTATTGGCTTGGCTGTTGCGCATCGGGATGCTGAAGTGTGTACTTTGGGGGCTGAATTATGCCTTTCCTTTAGCGCTCGGGTGCTTGATTCCTTTCTTGCTGGGCGGCAAACTCCAGGCAGTGTTAAGGACTGTTTGCACTGTCTGCGTTTGCTGTGCCGGTTATCACCTTGGTTTGCTTTGCCTGGGAGAGCTCTGATAAAACCCCTGGCCTTGAGCCTGCTCCGGTGTTGGGCTCCTGCAGTGCTGTCCCAGCACTCGGAGAACCTGTTCCTGGAGAAAATGAGCAGCTCCACCTTTCCCCGCTTTCTCCTCTGTGGAGAGAAGAAAGAATGGCAGCCTCTCCTCCAGGAGAGGTCTTTCTAGCCTCCTTCCATTGGCCTCTCCGTTCCCTCAATGTTCTTGGGGTAATTAGGCTGCTCCTCCTGATGGGTCTTGTGAGCCTGGTTTTCACTTTGATGAAGGTTTGGGAGGTTAAACAACCAACTGCGAATTCCCCAGAGGAATTTGCTCTAGGGCAATCGATCCCTGGGTGGCAGGGGGTATGGCAGGAGGTGGGCCTAGGTGCCAAGGGCCCTCAGCGACTCTGGCCGCTTAGGATTTCCCACCCAAAAAGGCACGTCAGCCGTCCAAAGTAATACATCATTGGAAGGAGGGGAGCATGCAGACACTGAGCAGAAGGCCTGCTGCTCGGGGGCCACAGAAACGGACAGAGAGAAGCCGATGGCTTGCTCTGAAGCCACCCAAACAGGTGCTGAGACTGAAGCAGAGACCCAGCCCTCGACTCTACTAGTGGCTCGTGTAGTCAAGAAGGAGGAGTGGAAGCAGAGGCCAAGTCGGTCAGCGAGAGAAGCAGCAGCGCCTCCTGGGATGGGGAGAGAGGAAGAAGGAGAAGAGGCAGCCTGTTCTGCAGCAGGACAGGAGCCTGAAGCTTGTCCCGCATTGGAGGGTCTCAGCCAGGGGGCAAGAGGGAATTTGCCCCCCGCGGTTGCAGCGTGCGGCCGCCAAGAGCCAGGCAGGCCCTGACAAATCTGCTGAGAGCCACAGGCCAGCTGAGAAGAGCTGGAATGCACCAGTGCCTTCCCAGTGCCCTCCCCTGGCTGTGGTCGGGGCGTCGGGGCAGAAACAGGCACGGCGGGCAGGACTGGAGAGCTGAAATGCGGCAGCACGTTGTGCATTGAAAGGCAGGTACGTGGGTTGTGCAGGGAGAGGTGTGGGAACCCTTCCCCGGGCTTCGACAGGGTAACACGTGCCCGAGCGAGCAGGGGATTAGGCGGCGGGGGCGTTGATTCCTCCCTGTAAATCAGAAAGCACTGCTCTTTAATGCCACGGTTTCCCGTTGTGATCAGGTATAGCTAATGCTATAGTTCCACAGAAAAAGATTCCCTTTGCTAGGAATGTGAAACCTGCATTGATTTATGTATTTATTTCAACGATTGTTTTCCGCTTTACCTTGCTAGTTGTGCGTTTGGACGAAGCTCTAATGAGACGTCGGGAGGGTATTTCCACGTGGCTAATGTTTTCTTTCGCCAGAACACAATGCACGCAGAAAACTCGCTCCGTGCTGAGACTGGTAAAAGCAAAGCTCATTTGGAACTATAGTTCCCAGTTTGGCTTTTCTCTGTTCTCTTGCAGTGGTTTCTGGTTACCGACTGCCTTTAATCTGATGGTGACCGTATCAAGTGTCAGCGCCACCTTTTTGCATCAATCTCAGAACCACTTTTCCTATCCAAGTATTTCCCTGCGTTTCAACCTGGTGCGATCAGTTCTGCTCTTGAGAAGACGATGGAATTGAGGTTGTAGTCTTCCAGTTGGGCAGGCAAACCTTGTTACAAACCAGATTTGCTGCCAAATACCCCCGCGCCAGAGGTGAAAGACAGTCCCGCAGGAGGAGACGGTGGCCAAGGAGTTTCCAGAGCTGGGGAAGAGTGGCTGCGCAGCAGCGGGTCGTGAAGGGGCCGTGTTCCATATAAGCTGAGTAGCAGTGAAAAGTCACACTGTGATAGGAGCTTTTCGGAAAAGGATGGTCACGCAAGGGAAGTAACAGCCTTTTCCCTGCTGTTGGCAGCTCTTGGGCCTTCTCAGGCTGCGGGCGCTTTCCTCTGCTTGTCCTGCACCTTGCAGCTCCTGGAGAGGAGGGAGCAGGGAACCATGGGGAGTTCAAGGCTCTTCTCCAAAGCTTTGCTGCATTTCCCACCTTAGCCCTTGGAGCAGCAGGGCTGGAAAGGCTGCAGGAGATGCCTGGGGTTAGCCCTGATGCCCGGTGTCCTTCGGCAGCCGCCGCATGGACGCAGGGGCTGGGGCAGGGAGCGAGAGGGAATTTTTCCTTGCTTGCAGCGTCCGGCTACCAAGAGCAAGGCAGGTCCTCACAAATTGGAGCCGTACAGAGCCCGCCAGGAGGAGCGGAGGAAGGCCGTGGAGGTGAACAGGTTGCGGGCAACGGCCCCCGAGCAGTTCCTCTGGTAAATGTCTCCAAGCGCAGGAGGCATTTTCCTGCAGTGGCACGTTCCTCCCTTGCCCGGGCAGCAGCAGCCGGGAAGGACTGTGTGTTCCTGGCAGCTGGCTGGCAGGAGAGCAGCGGGGTCCTGAGGCTGTGCCCCTGAGTCACAGCTGCCTTCCAGCCCCAGGGAGATGTCCGCAGGCAGAAGAGGGGCGGATGGGGACAGGGGTGGGTTCCTCCGGGGTTTGGCCTCTCTTCTGCCAGCTCTCGGCTGATGGGCCTGGGTCTGCAGGGCAGGGCTTGTCTTGGAGACCACAGAAGGCCTCCAAGACCAGAGCTGGTGGGCAGGAGGTCTCTGCCCTCTTCTCTGGACGTCCAGCTGAACACCTTTTGGTTTCTCCTTTAGCTTGGCGAAGAAGATGGAGCTCCGAGAGCCCCGCTAAAAAGCACGAGGCCATTACGGCGGCGCGTGGGACTCGGGCACGGCGCTGCCTCCTCTGCAGCAGCGGAGCCCTTAGCTGCATGGGGCCTTTCCATACACCGTATTCCTCCGGGAGATGCCAAATAAAGACAGCCGGGGGCCTGCTCCCGGCTGTGGTCAGCAACCGGTGCCTGCAAGGACGTTCACTGGCAGGGCTTTGGCATGGACGGGCTGTTAACGATGCCGTGCGACGGCCCATTCTTGCGCAAAAGCA
The DNA here is from genome assembly GCF_965183815.1 of Platalea leucorodia. Lineage (NCBI taxonomy): Eukaryota > Metazoa > Chordata > Aves > Pelecaniformes > Threskiornithidae > Platalea > Platalea leucorodia. Next base: position 9,856,437 of record NC_138839.1, on the reverse strand, counting down.
ACCTGCCCGCACAGTGCTGCCCATCCCCAGCACCCCTCGCACTGACCGTGCAGAGGCAGCTCGGCCCAGTCTCGCCCAGTGTGGGAGCTGAGTAGCTCAGACGGGAAGAGCGGAGATGCGGGCGTGCAAGAAGGGGAGAGGAGGGGAGGGCAGTGCCCAGCAAGGTGCAGGGAGGGCATCGGAGCTCAGAGGGATGGGCATCGAGGGTGTCTCAGCTTGCCCGGAGGGAGAGAAGGGACCCTGAGCCTCCAAGGCGGAGAAGGCAGGAGACCTGGAAGCTGCGGATGGGACTGCAGGGGATGTGCACAGCCTCACAGGCTGGTTGATGACCTCCAGAGGTCATCTTGTCCAGCCCCCCAGCTCAAGCAGGGCCACCTGCTCCAGTGCCCGGTCACCCTCCCAGTGAAAAAGGGCTTCCTGATGGTCAGAAGGATCACCTGCCGCCACCTGCTGGCAACGCTTTACCGAACGCAACCCCCAGCCCAGGAGAGCTCTAGGCGCCGCCTTTGTGGCAAGGCCAGATTGGTGGCTCATGTTCGATTTAGTGCCCACCAGGACCCCCAGGGCCTTTTCTGCAAAGCTGCTTTCCTCATGAGGCTCCTGTCAGCCCAGTTGCCCAGCCTGATCGCCAGCCCTGGGCCCGGCTGTGTGCCCGCTTTTCGGTCCAGCCCGCTCTCTCCTCCTCCAGCCAAAACAACTTTCTTGTCTTCCCCCGCCACCCAACAACTTTTGTTGACTTTACTTTTCCGTTCACCCCTTGAGGGGTTTGAGATGATAAGAGATTTCCTTGGAGTGCGCTAGATTCGACTTCTGGCTGTGGTACCTGTTCCGATAAGTTGCTATTGGCTTGGCTGTTGCGCATCGGGATGCTGAAGTGTGTACTTTGGGGGCTGAATTATGCCTTTCCTTTAGCGCTCGGGTGCTTGATTCCTTTCTTGCTGGGCGGCAAACTCCAGGCAGTGTTAAGGACTGTTTGCACTGTCTGCGTTTGCTGTGCCGGTTATCACCTTGGTTTGCTTTGCCTGGGAGAGCTCTGATAAAACCCCTGGCCTTGAGCCTGCTCCGGTATTGGGCTCCTGCAGTGCTGTCCCAGCACTCGGAGAACCTGTTCCTGGAGAAAATGAGCAGCTCCACCTTTCCCCGCTTTCTCCTCTGTGGAGAGAAGAAAGAATGGCAGCCTCTCCTCCAGGAGAGGTCTTTCTAGCCTCCTTCCATTGGCCTCTCCGTTCCCTCAATGTTCTTGGGGTAATTAGGCTGCTCCTCCTGATGGGTCTTGTGAGCCTGGTTTTCACTTTGATGAAGGTTTGGGAGGTTAAACAACCAACTGCGAATTCCCCAGAGGAATTTGCTCTAGGGCAGTCGATCCCTGGGTGGCAGGGGGTATGGCAGGAGGTGGGCCTAGGTGCCAAGGGCCCTCAGCGACTCTGGCCGCTTAGGATTTCCCACCCAAAAAGGCACGTCAGCCGTCCAAAGTAATACATCATTGGAAGGAGGGGAGCATGCAGACACTGAGCAGAAGGCCTGCTGCTCGGGGGCCACAGAAACGGACAGAGAGAAGCCGATGGCTTGCTCTGAAGCCACCCAAACAGGTGCTGAGACTGAAGCAGAGACCCAGCCCTCGACTCTACTAGTGGCTCGTGTAGTCAAGAAGGAGGAGTGGAAGCAGAGGCCAAGTCGGTCAGCGAGAGAAGCAGCAGCGCCTCCTGGGATGGGGAGAGAGGAAGAAGGAGAAGAGGCAGCCTGTTCTGCAGCAGGACAGGAGCCTGAAGCTTGTCCCGCATTGGAGGGTCTCAGCCAGGGGGCAAGAGGGAATTTGCCCCCCGCGGTTGCAGCGTGCGGCCGCCAAGAGCCAGGCAGGCCCTGACAAATCTGCTGAGAGCCACAGGCCAGCTGAGAAGAGCTGGAATGCACCAGTGCCTTCCCAGTGCCCTCCCCTGGCTGTGGTCGGGGCGTCGGGGCAGAAACAGGCACGGCGGGCAGGACTGGAGAGCTGAAATGCGGCAGCACGTTGTGCATTGAAAGGCAGGTACGTGGGTTGTGCAGGGAGAGGTGTGGGAACCCTTCCCCGGGCTTCGACAGGGTAACACGTGCCCGAGCGAGCAGGGGATTAGGCGGCGGGGGCGTTGATTCCTCCCTGTAAATCAGAAAGCACTGCTCTTTAATGCCACGGTTTCCCGTTGTGATCAGGTATAGCTAATGCTATAGTTCCACAGAAAAAGATTCCCTTTGCTAGGAATGTGAAACCTGCATTGATTTATGTATTTATTTCAACGATTGTTTTCCGCTTTACCTTGCTAGTTGTGCGTTTGGACGAAGCTCTAATGAGACGTCGGGAGGGTATTTCCACGTGGCTAATGTTTTCTTTCGCCAGAACACAATGCACACAGAAAACTCGCTCCGTGCTGAGACTGGTAAAAGCAAAGCTCATTTGGAACTATAGTTCCCAGTTTGGCTTTTCTCTGTTCTCTTGCAGTGGTTTCTGGTTACCGACTGCCTTTAATCTGATGGTGACCGTATCAAGTGTCAGCGCCACCTTTTTGCATCAATCTCAGAACCACTTTTCCTATCCAAGTATTTCCCTGCGTTTCAACCTGGTGCGATCAGTTCTGCTCTTGAGAAGACGATGGAATTGAGGTTGTAGTCTTCCAGTTGGGCAGGCAAACCTTGTTACAAACCAGATTTGCTGCCAAATACCCCCGCGCCAGAGGTGAAAGACAGTCCCGCAGGAGGAGACGGTGGCCAAGGAGTTTCCAGAGCTGGGGAAGAGTGGCTGTGCAGCAGCGGGTCGTGAAGGGGCCGTGTTCCATATAAGCTGAGTAGCAGTGAAAAGTCACACTGTGATAGGAGCTTTTCGGAAAAGGATGGTCACGCAAGGGAAGTAACAGCCTTTTCCCTGCTGTTGGCAGCTCTTGGGCCTTCTCAGGCTGCGGGCGCTTTCCTCTGCTTGTCCTGCACCTTGCAGCTCCTGGAGAGGAGGGAGCAGGGAACCATGGGGAGTTCAAGGCTCTTCTCCAAAGCTTTGCTGCATTTCCCACCTTAGCCCTTGGAGCAGCAGGGCTGGAAAGGCTGCAGGAGATGCCTGGGGTTAGCCCTGATGCCCGGTGTCCTTCGGCAGCCGCCGCATGGACGCAGGGGCTGGGGCAGGGAGCGAGAGGGAATTTTTCCTTGCTTGCAGCGTCCGGCTACCAAGAGCAAGGCAGGTCCTCACAAATTGGAGCCGTACAGAGCCCGCCAGGAGGAGCGGAGGAAGGCCGTGGAGGTGAACAGGTTGCGGGCAACGGCCCCGAGCAGTTCCTCTGGTAAATGTCTCCAAGCGCAGGAGGCATTTTCCTGCAGTGGCACGTTCCTCCCTTGCCCGGGCAGCAGCAGCCGGGAAGGACTGTGTGTTCCTGGCAGCTGGCTGGCAGGAGAGCAGCAGGGTCCTGAGGCTGTGCCCCTGAGTCACAGCTGCCTTCCAGCCCCAGGGAGATGTCCACAGGCAGAAGAGGGGCGGATGGGGACAGGGGTGGGTTCCTCCGGGGTTTGGCCTCTCTTCTGCCAGCTCTCGGCTGATGGGCCTGGGTCTGCAGGGCAGGGCTTGTCTTGGAGACCACAGAAGGCCTCCAAGACCAGAGCTGGTGGGCAGGAGGTCTCTGCCCTCTTCTCTGGACGTCCAGCTGAACACCTTTTGGTTTCTCCTTTAGCTTGGCGAAGAAGATGGAGCTCCGAGAGCCCCGCTAAAAAGCACGAGGCCATTACGGCGGCGCGTGGGACTCGGGCACGGCGCTGCCTCCTCTGCAGCAGCGGAGCCCTTAGCTGCATGGGGCCTTTCCATACACCGTATTCCTCCGGGAGATGCCAAATAAAGACAGCCGTGGGCCTGCTCCCGGCTGTGGTCAGCAACCGGTGCCTGCAAGGACGTTCACTGGCAGGGCTTTGGCATGGACGGGCTGTTAACGATGCCGTGCGATGGCCCATTCTTGCGCAAAAGCAACCTGCCCGCACAGTGCTGCCCATCCCCAGCACCCCTCGCACTGACCGTGCAGAGGCAGCTCGGCCCAGTCTCGCCCAGTGTGGGAGCTGAGTAGCTCAGACGGGAAGAGCGGAGATGCGGGCGTGCAAGAAGGGGAGAGGAGGGGAGGGCAGTGCCCAGCAAGGTGCAGGGAGGGCATCGGAGCTCAGAGGGATGGGCATCGAGGGTGTCTCAGCTTGCCCGGAGGGAGAGAAGGGACCCTGAGCCTCCAAGGCGGAGAAGGCAGGAGACCTGGAAGCTGCGGATGGGACTGCAGGGGATGTGCACAGCCTCACAGGCTGGTTGATGACCTCCAGAGGTCATCTTGTCCAGCCCCCCAGCTCAAGCAGGGCCACCTGCTCCAGTGCCCGGTCACCCTCCCAGTGAAAAAGGGCTTCCTGATGGTCAGAAGGATCACCTGCCGCCACCTGCTGGCAACGCTTTACCGAACGCAACCCCCAGCCCAGGAGAGCTCTAGGCGCCGCCTTTGTGGCAAGGCCAGATTGGTGGCTCATGTTCGATTTAGTGCCCACCAGGACCCCCAGGGCCTTTTCTGCAAAGCTGCTTTCCTCATGAGGCTCCTGTCAGCCCAGTTGCCCAGCCTGATCGCCAGCCCTGGGCCCGGCTGTGTGCCCGCTTTTCGGTCCAGCCCGCTCTCTCCTCCTCCAGCCAAAACAACTTTCTTGTCTTCCCCCGCCACCCAACAACTTTTGTTGACTTTACTTTTCCGTTCACCCCTTGAGGGGTTTGAGATGATAAGAGATTTCCTTGGAGTGCGCTAGATTCGACTTCTGGCTGTGGTACCTGTTCCGATAAGTTGCTATTGGCTTGGCTGTTGCGCATCGGGATGCTGAAGTGTGTACTTTGGGGGCTGAATTATGCCTTTCCTTTAGCGCTCGGGTGCTTGATTCCTTTCTTGCTGGGCGGCAAACTCCAGGCAGTGTTAAGGACTGTTTGCACTGTCTGCGTTTGCTGTGCTGGTTATCACCTTGGTTTGCTTTGCCTGGGAGAGCTCTGATAAAACCCCTGGCCTTGAGCCTGCTCCGGTATTGGGCTCCTGCAGTGCTGTCCCAGCACTCGGAGAACCTGTTCCTGGAGAAAATGAGCAGCTCCACCTTTCCCCGCTTTCTCCTCTGTGGAGAGAAGAAAGAATGGCAGCCTCTCCTCCAGGAGAGGTCTTTCTAGCCTCCTTCCATTGGCCTCTCCGTTCCCTCAATGTTCTTGGGGTAATTAGGCTGCTCCTCCTGATGGGTCTTGTGAGCCTGGTTTTCACTTTGATGAAGGTTTGGGAGGTTAAACAACCAACTGCGAATTCCCCAGAGGAATTTGCTCTAGGGCAATCGATCCCTGGGTGGCAGGGGGTATGGCAGGAGGTGGGCCTAGGTGCCAAGGGCCCTCAGCGACTCTGGCCGCTTAGGATTTCCCACCCAAAAAGGCACGTCAGCCTTCCAAAGTAATACATCATTGGAAGGAGGGGAGCATGCAGACACTGAGCAGAATGCCTGCTGCTCGGGGGGCCACAGAAACGGACAGAGAGAAGCCGATTGCTTGCTCTGAAGCCACCCAAACAGGTGCTGAGACTGAAGCAGAGACCCAGCCCTCGACTCTACTAGTGGCTCGTGTAGTCAAGAAGGAGGAGTGGAAGCAGAGGCCAAGTCGGTCAGCGAGAGAAGCAGCAGCGCCTCCTGGGATGGGGAGAGAGGAAGAAGGAGAAGAGGCAGCCTGTTCTGCAGCAGGACAGGAGCCTGAAGCTTGTCCCGCATTGGAGGGTCTCAGCCAGGGGGCAAGAGGGAATTTGCCCCCCGCGGTTGCAGCGTGCGGCCGCCAAGAGCCAGGCAGGCCCTGACAAATCTGCTGAGAGCCACAGGCCAGCTGAGAAGAGCTGGAATGCACCAGTGCCTTCCCAGTGCCCTCCCCTGGCTGTGGTCGGGGCGTCGGGGCAGAAACAGGCACGGCGGGCAGGACTGGAGAGCTGAAATGCGGCAGCACGTTGTGCATTGAAAGGCAGGTACGTGGGTTGTGCAGGGAGAGGTGTGGGAACCCTTCCCCGGGCTTCGACAGGGTAACACGTGCCCGAGCGAGCAGGGGATTAGGCGGCGGGGGCGTTGATTTCTCCCTGTAAATCAGAAAGCACTGCTCTTTAATGCCACGGTTTCCCGTTGTGATCAGGTATAGCTAATGCTATAGTTCCACAGAAAAAGATTCCCTTTGCTAGGAATGTGAAACCTGCATTGATTTATGTATTTATTTCAACGATTGTTTTCCGCTTTACCTTGCTAGTTGTGCGTTTGGACGAAGCTCTAATGAGACGTCGGGAGGGTATTTCCACGTGGCTAATGTTTTCTTTCGCCAGAACACAATGCACGCAGAAAACTCGCTCCGTGCTGAGACTGGTAAAAGCAAAGCTCATTTGGAACTATAGTTCCCAGTTTGGCTTTTCTCTGTTCTCTTGCAGTGGTTTCTGGTTACCGACTGCCTTTAATCTGATGGTGACCGTATCAAGTGTCAGCGCCACCTTTTTGCATCAATCTCAGAACCACTTTTCCTATCCAAGTATTTCCCTGCGTTTCAACCTGGTGCGATCAGTTCTGCTCTTGAGAAGACGATGGAATTGAGGTTGTAGTCTTCCAGTTGGGCAGGCAAACCTTGTTACAAACCAGATTTGCTGCCAAATACCCCCGCGCCAGAGGTGAAAGACAGTCCCGCAGGAGGAGACGGTGGCCAAGGAGTTTCCAGAGCTGGGGAAGAGTGGCTGCGCAGCAGCGGGTCGTGAAGGGGCCGTGTTCCATATAAGCTGAGTAGCAGTGAAAAGTCACACTGTGATAGGAGCTTTTCGGAAAAGGATGGTCACGCAAGGGAAGTAACAGCCTTTTCCCTGCTGTTGGCAGCTCTTGGGCCTTCTCAGGCTGCGGGCGCTTTCCTCTGCTTGTCCTGCACCTTGCAGCTCCTGGAGAGGAGGGAGCAGGGAACCATGGGGAGTTCAAGGCTCTTCTCCAAAGCTTTGCTGCATTTCCCACCTTAGCCCTTGGAGCAGCAGGGCTGGAAAGGCTGCAGGAGATGCCTGGGGTTAGCCCTGATGCCCGGTGTCCTTCGGCAGCCGCCGCATGGACGCAGGGGCTGGGGCAGGGAGCGAGAGGGAATTTTTCCTTGCTTGCAGCGTCCGGCTACCAAGAGCAAGGCAGGTCCTCACAAATTGGAGCCGTACAGAGCCCGCCAGGAGGAGCGGAGGAAGGCCGTGGAGGTGAACAGGTTGCGGGCAACGGCCCCCGAGCAGTTCCTCTGGTAAATGTCTCCAAGCGCAGGAGGCATTTTCCTGCAGTGGCACGTTCCTCCCTTGCCCGGGCAGCAGCAGCCGGGAAGGACTGTGTGTTCCTGGCAGCTGGCTGGCAGGAGAGCAGCGGGGTCCTGAGGCTGTGCCCCTGAGTCACAGCTGCCTTCCAGCCCCAGGGAGATGTCCGCAGGCAGAAGAGGGGCGGATGGGGACAGGGGTGGGTTCCTCCGGGGTTTGGCCTCTCTTCTGCCAGCTCTCGGCTGATGGGCCTGGGTCTGCAGGGCAGGGCTTGTCTTGGAGACCACAGAAGGCCTCCAAGACCAGAGCTGGTGGGCAGGAGGTCTCTGCCCTCTTCTCTGGACGTCCAGCTGAACACCTTTTGGTTTCTCCTTTAGCTTGGCGAAGAAGATGGAGCTCCGAGAGCCCCGCTAAAAAGCACGAGGCCATTACGGCGGCGCGTGGGACTCGGGCACGGCGCTGCCTCCTCTGCAGCAGCGGAGCCCTTAGCTGCATGGGGCCTTTCCATACACCGTATTCCTCCGGGAGATGCCAAATAAAGACAGCCGGGGGCCTGCTCCCGGCTGTGGTCAGCAACCGGTGCCTGCAAGGACGTTCACTGGCAGGGCTTTGGCATGGACGGGCTGTTAACGATGCCGTGCGACGGCCCATTCTTGCGCAAAAGCAACCTGCCCGCACAGTGCTGCCCATCCCCAGCACCCCTCGCACTGACCGTGCAGAGGCAGCTCGGCCCAGTCTCGCCCAGTGTGGGAGCTGAGTAGCTCAGACGGGAAGAGCGGAGATGCGGGCGTGCAAGAAGGGGAGAGGAGGGGAGGGCAGTGCCCAGCAAGGTGCAGGGAGGGCATCGGAGCTCAGAGGGATGGGCATCGAGGGTGTCTCAGCTTGCCCGGAGGGAGAGAAGGGACCCTGAGCCTCCAAGGCGGAGAAGGCAGGAGACCTGGAAGCTGCGGATGGGACTGCAGGGGATGTGCACAGCCTCACAGGCTGGTTGATGACCTCCAGAGGTCATCTTGTCCAGCCCCCCAGCTCAAGCAGGGCCACCTGCTCCAGTGCCCGGTCACCCTCCCAGTGAAAAAGGGCTTCCTGACGGTCAGAAGGATCACCTGCCGCCACCTGCTGGCAACGCTTTACCGAACGCAACCCCCAGCGCAGGAGAGCTCTAGGCGCCGCCTTTGTGGCAAGGCCAGATTGGTGGCTCATGTTCGATTTAGTGCCCACCAGGACCCCCAGGGCCTTTTCTGCAAAGCTGCTTTCCTCATGAGGCTCCTGTCAGCCCAGTTGCCCAGCCTGATCGCCAGCCCTGGGCCCGGCTGTGTGCCCGCTTTTCGGTCCAGCCCGCTCTCTCCTCCTCCAGCCAAAACAACTTTCTTGTCTTCCCCCGCCACCCAACAACTTTTGTTGACTTTACTTTTCCGTTCACCCCTTGAGGGGTTTGAGATGATAAGAGATTTCCTTGGAGTGCGCTAGATTCGACTTCTGGCTGTGGTACCTGTTCCGATAAGTTGCTATTGGCTTGGCTGTTGCGCATCGGGATGCTGAAGTGTGTACTTTGGGGGCTGAATTATGCCTTTCCTTTAGCGCTCGGGTGCTTGATTCCTTTCTTGCTGGGCGGCAAACTCCAGGCAGTGTTAAGGACTGTTTGCACTGTCTGCGTTTGCTGTGCCGGTTATCACCTTGGTTTGCTTTGCCTGGGAGAGCTCTGATAAAACCCCTGGCCTTGAGCCTGCTCCGGTGTTGGGCTCCTGCAGTGCTGTCCCAGCACTCGGAGAACCTGTTCCTGGAGAAAATGAGCAGCTCCACCTTTCCCCGCTTTCTCCTCTGTGGAGAGAAGAAAGAATGGCAGCCTCTCCTCCAGGAGAGGTCTTTCTAGCCTCCTTCCATTGGCCTCTCCGTTCCCTCAATGTTCTTGGGGTAATTAGGCTGCTCCTCCTGATGGGTCTTGTGAGCCTGGTTTTCACTTTGATGAAGGTTTGGGAGGTTAAACAACCAACTGCGAATTCCCCAGAGGAATTTGCTCTAGGGCAATCGATCCCTGGGTGGCAGGGGGTATGGCAGGAGGTGGGCCTAGGTGCCAAGGGCCCTCAGCGACTCTGGCCGCTTAGGATTTCCCACCCAAAAAGGCACGTCAGCCGTCCAAAGTAATACATCATTGGAAGGAGGGGAGCATGCAGACACTGAGCAGAAGGCCTGCTGCTCGGGGGCCACAGAAACGGACAGAGAGAAGCCGATGGCTTGCTCTGAAGCCACCCAAACAGGTGCTGAGACTGAAGCAGAGACCCAGCCCTCGACTCTACTAGTGGCTCGTGTAGTCAAGAAGGAGGAGTGGAAGCAGAGGCCAAGTCGGTCAGCGAGAGAAGCAGCAGCGCCTCCTGGGATGGGGAGAGAGGAAGAAGGAGAAGAGGCAGCCTGTTCTGCAGCAGGACAGGAGCCTGAAGCTTGTCCCGCATTGGAGGGTCTCAGCCAGGGGGCAAGAGGGAATTTGCCCCCCGCGGTTGCAGCGTGCGGCCGCCAAGAGCCAGGCAGGCCCTGACAAATCTGCTGAGAGCCACAGGCCAGCTGAGAAGAGCTGGAATGCACCAGTGCCTTCCCAGTGCCCTCCCCTGGCTGTGGTCGGGGCGTCGGGGCAGAAACAGGCACGGCGGGCAGGACTGGAGAGCTGAAATGCGGCAGCACGTTGTGCATTGAAAGGCAGGTACGTGGGTTGTGCAGGGAGAGGTGTGGGAACCCTTCCCCGGGCTTCGACAGGGTAACACGTGCCCGAGCGAGCAGGGGATTAGGCGGCGGGGGCGTTGATTCCTCCCTGTAAATCAGAAAGCACTGCTCTTTAATGCCACGGTTTCCCGTTGTGATCAGGTATAGCTAATGCTATAGTTCCACAGAAAAAGATTCCCTTTGCTAGGAATGTGAAACCTGCATTGATTTATGTATTTATTTCAACGATTGTTTTCCGCTTTACCTTGCTAGTTGTGCGTTTGGACGAAGCTCTAATGAGACGTCGGGAGGGTATTTCCACGTGGCTAATGTTTTCTTTCGCCAGAACACAATGCACGCAGAAAACTCGCTCCGTGCTGAGACTGGTAAAAGCAAAGCTCATTTGGAACTATAGTTCCCAGTTTGGCTTTTCTCTGTTCTCTTGCAGTGGTTTCTGGTTACCGACTGCCTTTAATCTGATGGTGACCGTATCAAGTGTCAGCGCCACCTTTTTGCATCAATCTCAGAACCACTTTTCCTATCCAAGTATTTCCCTGCGTTTCAACCTGGTGCGATCAGTTCTGCTCTTGAGAAGACGATGGAATTGAGGTTGTAGTCTTCCAGTTGGGCAGGCAAACCTTGTTACAAACCAGATTTGCTGCCAAATACCCCCGCGCCAGAGGTGAAAGACAGTCCCGCAGGAGGAGACGGTGGCCAAGGAGTTTCCAGAGCTGGGGAAGAGTGGCTGCGCAGCAGCGGGTCGTGAAGGGGCCGTGTTCCATATAAGCTGAGTAGCAGTGAAAAGTCACACTGTGATAGGAGCTTTTCGGAAAAGGATGGTCACGCAAGGGAAGTAACAGCCTTTTCCCTGCTGTTGGCAGCTCTTGGGCCTTCTCAGGCTGCGGGCGCTTTCCTCTGCTTGTCCTGCACCTTGCAGCTCCTGGAGAGGAGGGAGCAGGGAACCATGGGGAGTTCAAGGCTCTTCTCCAAAGCTTTGCTGCATTTCCCACCTTAGCCCTTGGAGCAGCAGGGCTGGAAAGGCTGCAGGAGATGCCTGGGGTTAGCCCTGATGCCCGGTGTCCTTCGGCAGCCGCCGCATGGACGCAGGGGCTGGGGCAGGGAGCGAGAGGGAATTTTTCCTTGCTTGCAGCGTCCAGCTACCAAGAGCAAGGCAGGTCCTCACAAATTGGAGCCGTACAGAGCCCGCCAGGAGGAGCGGAGGAAGGCCGTGGAGGTGAACAGGTTGCGGGCAACGGCCCCCGAGCAGTTCCTCTGGTAAATGTCTCCAAGCGCAGGAGGCATTTTCCTGCAGTGGCACGTTCCTCCCTTGCCCGGGCAGCAGCAGCCGGGAAGGACTGTGTGTTCCTGGCAGCTGGCTGGCAGGAGAGCAGCGGGGTCCTGAGGCTGTGCCCCTGAGTCACAGCTGCCTTCCAGCCCCAGGGAGATGTCCGCAGGCAGAAGAGGGGCGGATGGGGACAGGGGTGGGTTCCTCCGGGGTTTGGCCTCTCTTCTGCCAGCTCTCGGCTGATGGGCCTGGGTCTGCAGGGCAGGGCTTGTCTTGGAGACCACAGAAGGCCTCCAAGACCAGAGCTGGTGGGCAGGAGGTCTCTGCCCTCTTCTCTGGACGTCCAGCTGAACACCTTTTGGTTTCTCCTTTAGCTTGGCGAAGAAGATGGAGCTCCGAGAGCCCCGCTAAAAAGCACGAGGCCATTACGGCGGCGCGTGGGACTCGGGCACGGTGCTGCCTCCTCTGCAGCAGCGGAGCCCTTAGCTGCATGGGGCCTTTCCATACACCGTATTCCTCCGGGAGATGCCAAATAAAGACAGCCGGGGGCCTGCTCCCAGCTGTGGTCAGCAACCTGTGCCTGCAAGGACGTTCACTGGCAGGGCTTTGGCATGGACGGGCTGTTAACGATGCCGTGCGACGGCCCATTCTTGCGCAAAAGCAACCTGCCCGCACAGTGCTGCCCATCCCCAGCACCCCTCGCACTGACCGTGCAGAGGCAGCTCGGCCCAGTCTTGCCCAG